>NC_084555.2:19635000-19935000 GCF_033978685.3 Nerophis lumbriciformis | reverse complement strand
TACATTTATATATACAGTATATATATATATATATATATATAGATATATATATATATATATATATATATATAGATATATATATATGTCTTAATAAGGTTATCCAAAAAATAGTGCTCGATACCGTAGTAGAGCGCAATATATGTATGTGTGGGAAAAAATCACAAGACTATTTAATCTCTACAGGCCTGTTTCATGAGGGGGTTCCCTCAATCATCAGGAGATTTTAATGGGAGCATTCACATACCATGGTTTATATAGGGCACAGAGTGGGTGGGTACAGGCTGGTGTAGGGGCGTGGTGATTGGCTCATGTGTTACCTAGGAGGTGTTTCCGTCTGTGGCGGCATGCTGATACAATTTCGCTGCGCTTGTTGAGGGATGACAGGTCTGGACGGTATATAATATACAGTTTCTCTTTCAAGCATAGTTTGCATCTTTTATTACCACTATTGTAAGGTGTGCTGGATGCAAGAATTTGCCATGTTATTGAATATTCAACATTATTGTCTTTGAGGTTCCAAATGTGTTTGCTGAGTTCTGTGGTATTCCGCAGGTTTTGGTTCCTGAAAGAAGCCTTGTGATTGTTCCATCTGGTTTTAAACTCTCCCTCAGTTAATCCTACATATGTGTCGGATGTGTTAATGTCCTTGCGTGTTACCTTAGATTGGTAGACAACTGATGTTTGTAAGCACCCCCCGTTGAGAGGGCAATCAGGTTTCTTGCGGCAGTTACAGCCTTTGTTGGTTTCGGGGTCGCTCTGTCCGGGGGCCGACGGCTCATTTGCAATTGTTTTGTTGTGGTTTGAGATAATTTGTCGTATATTGTTCATGCAGCTGTAGCTCAATTTAATGTTGTTCTTGTTGAATACTTTTCTTAGGGTGTTGCTTTTGGGAAAGTGTTTGTCAATCAGAGTGAGGAATTTGTGGCCAATGTTAGTTGAGACGTTTTTGCTGTATGGGGGGTTGTACCAGATGATGTTGTTTCGTTTTCTGTTCTTTTTTGGTTGGTTTCCTGGCGTGGGTTCATAGGTGAGGGTGAAATTGTATCCGCTTTCATCAAGGGCTTTTTGGTACGGGGGGGTTGCTTGGTCAAATTCAGCTTTGCTAGATGACAGCATCGATAGCCTTTTATTAATTCCGGTAGGTATTCTTTTCGTGGTGGTGGATGGGTGGTTGCTGTCATGGTGCCTACGGATCACGATTGAAGCCAACAAGCAAACCGTCAACTTCCTCGACGTCACTTTCAACCTGAGAAATAACAGCTACCAACCATTCACGAAACCCAACACAACACTCCAATACGTGCACCATGACAGCAACCACCCATCCACCACCACGAAAAGAATACCTACCGGAATTAATAAAAGGCTATCGATGCTGTCATCTAGCAAAGCTGAATTTGACCAAGCAACCCCCCCGTACCAAAAAGCCCTTGATGAAAGCGGATACAATTTCACCCTCACCTATGAACCCACGCCAGGAAACCAACCAAAAAAGAACAGAAAACGAAACAACATCATCTGGTACAACCCCCCATACAGCAAAAACGTCTCAACTAACATTGGCCACAAATTCCTCACTCTGATTGACAAACACTTTCCCAAAAGCAACACCCTAAGAAAAGTATTCAACAAGAACAACATTAAATTGAGCTACAGCTGCATGAACAATATACGACAAATTATCTCAAACCACAACAAAACAATTGCAAATGAGCCGTCGGCCCTCGGACAGAGCGACCCCGAAACCAACAAAGGCTGTAACTGCCGCAAGAAACCTGATTGCCCTCTCAACGGGGGGTGCTTACAAACATCAGTTGTCTACCAATCTAAGGTAACACGCAAGGACATTAACACATCCGACACATATGTAGGATTAACTGAGGGAGAGTTTAAAACCAGATGGAACAATCACAAGGCTTCTTTCAGGAACCAAAACCTGCGGAATACCACAGAGCTCAGCAAACACATTTGGAACCTCAAAGACAATAATGTTGAATATTCAATAACATGGCAAATTCTTGCATCCAGCACACCTTACAATAGTGGTAATAAAAGATGCAAACTATGCTTGAAAGAGAAACTGTATATTATATACCGTCCAGACCTGTCATCCCTCAACAAGCGCAGCGAAATTGTATCAGCATGCCGCCACAGACGGAAACACCTCCTAGGTAACACATGAGCCAATCACCACGCCCCTACACCAGCCTGTACCCACCCACTCTGTGCCCTATATAAACCATGGTATGTGAATGCTCCCATTAAAATCTCCTGATGATTGAGGGAACCCCCTCATGAAACAGGCCTGTAGAGATGAAATAGTCTTGTGATTTTTTCCCACACATACATATATATATATATATATATATATATATATATATATATATATATATATATATATATATATATATATATAAAATAACATACATCCATAAACGTGGACGCATGTGAAAAAGTGCAATATATTTATCTGTACAGTAATCTACTTATTTATTTATTTTATATATATATATATATATATATATATATTATTGATATATAATTATTATTTATATATGCACCTTATTGCTTTTTTATCCTGCACTACCATGAGCTTATGTAACGAAATGTCGTTCTTATATGTGCTGTAAAGTTCAAATTTGAATGACAATAAAAAGGATGTCTAAGTCTAAGTCTAAGTCTATCCATCCATCCATTTTCTACCGCTTATTCCCTTTTGGGGTCGCGGGGGGGGGCTGGAGCCTATCTCAGCTACAATCGGGCGGAAGGCGGGGTACACCCTGGACAAGTCGCCACATCATCGCAGGGCCAACGCAGATAGACAGACAACATTCACACTCACATCCACACACTAGGGCCAATTTAGTGTTGCCAATCAACTAAGTCTAATAAAATAAAAAAGGACAAAACAGCATCCCTGGCAATAGCTTCGCCTAAAAAAATATACCGTTATATATGTGTACATACAGTCCATAAATGTTTCTCAAATAACCACATCTATTCTATTTGTGATAACACAATAAATTAATTAACGTTCAAAACCATGAAGTCATCGCTTAACGGATACGGAAGTACGAATGAGATGGTGGACGGTGGTACAGCCAGGAAATAAATCTTTGAAAAAGAATAGCAGGAAGTCAAACGAATGAAACTTCAACATAAAAGCCTGTCTCGGAACATCAGTCTAGATACATAAATGGATTTCCTGAAACAAGCTTTTTCTTGATTTATTTTGAAACATACAACCTAAATGATGCTCTATTGAGACGTCTGGCAGCGCATCTTCATCGTAGATCATATTTTTATGGATTTGTCGTTAATTTTGTTCCAAAATACAAAATGACGTCGGACACTTTGTTACACTACGCCAATGTGTCTACGTTGGTGGTGTGTATGGTGCTCAAGTTCCCGCAGATCTTCGTACTTATGCGAGCTAAATCGACGACCGGAGTCAGCCTCAAAAGTCTCCTGCTCGAACTTTTTGGGTGAGTATTAATATTCAAATTTTGGTTTTCATGTTTTACTGTTTCTTATGTTCAGCTTTGCTGGGTAATGTATTTTGTTCAACCTTACGTAGATCACCATTGTCGTTTTTTCAGCGGGGGTCTTAAGCAAATCCTGTTTTTATAGATCATTTTTAAAGGACGTGTAAATATTGCACTACTGCAGCATTCATGCAAACGATTTAAGGCTTAACACAACTAATCCAACTTTTTTTAAATGTTGGTTTGTTGACATAATGGCAAATAAACTAATTTATTTATAAAACTATTATTTCTAAGCACCCTTTATTTCCTTAGTGCCAGAGGCCACGACTGGGGTGAGTGACGTCATATTGCATGCTGCAGTGATATCATAAAGTCAACATTTAAAAAACAAAACTGCACAAAGTCAACAGTTGCTGCTGTACCATAACTTACATCATGTACTAATGTATACATGTTTACATATTTGTTATTGTCTTTATAACAAGAGAAAACAGAATGCAACTGTACATACTGTATGTAAGTCAGGGGTGTCCAAACTTTTTACACTACATACTAAAAAATAAAAAGAATGCGGGTGGAGGCCACCTTATATTATTTTACTATGTGTAAAGCAACCTGTGTGTATATGTTGATAGGTTGTGTATATTTTAAGAACAATTTTTAAATATAAAATGATAAACATGAATTATATCAGGTTTCTTGACATACTTTTTCCCCTCATGATATATTGACCTAATTACCATAACATGATGACTTAATTCTCATAATATTACAACTTATAACACATTTTCAAAAATGAATCTTTTTTTGGTTTGTTTTTTATAGTAGGATTACTTTAATTATTAAATTGATTAATATTTCAACGTTATGCTTTAAAATGGACTTTTTCTTGGTAAGATTTCACACATTTTGTTTCCCTCATAATTTTAGGACTTAAGTCTCTGAATATTTTGAAATCAGTCTTGTAAAAGTAAATATCATTGTATAATTGTTAACTTTGTATTTGTATAACCCTATTGTCCCAATAGTTTGACTTTATTTGTGTGCAACTACAACCTTTTTTAATGCTAAAACAAAACGTTTCCTCTCTTATCTTTCTTATTTCATTTTATTTTCCTAGTATTTCCTCTTTAATTTCGTAAAATTACAATTTATTTTCTTGTTGGATTACACATTGTTGTCTCTTACTTTTATCTATTTATTTTCCTAATATTTTGGCTTTAATCTCATAAAATTATAAATAATTTTCTCTTTAAATTTGAAATTTTTTAAAATTATTTTATTTTATGATCATATTGTCAATATTTTTACTTTCATCTCATGCAGCTACTTTTTTATGGTAAGACTACATGTTTCATCTTATTTTTATGATTTTATTCTCCTAATATTTCGGATTTCATCTTGTAAAATTACAACTTGTTTCCTTGCAAAAAGAAAATAAGAAAAAATCTATTGATTTTATTACTTTACCCTCTTAATATTTCAACTTTATTCCCATGACATTACTGCTCTTTTTCCCCATTTAGATTTTTTTCCCTTGTCATTTAATTTTTTTTAATGTGCTGAGGGCCAATAGCCATAATGTATACACATACTTACACTTTTCTAGCAGTGTAAGGTTTCACCAATTCTGACACGGCATAAACAATTAAAAATGCACACAAAAACCTTTCCACAACACATTGCACTGGGATGTAAAGTTGCAAGAGTCTTCCTTTCTACAACTAAATGCTATAGACTTAAGTATATTTAATGACAATGACAATGTTGTATCTATTACTTTGAATTGAAAAAAGTCATTAAAACATGAAATGTAGGCATTATTTCTTCATTGTTTGAGTTGCTAACTGCATTGTACAGTAAATAACACCATTGTGTGTTGACTCATCGCCTACGTCATTGTAGCTTCACATTTCTGCCGTCGTTATTCCTACATACTGATATCACTGCACGTGTAGTTGCATGTTGATAGCAGCTGCCATAGCTACATTACAATAGCTACACCTGTACAGTCTACAAAACCCAAAACCAGTGAAGTTGGCACATTGTGTAAATCGTAAATAAAACAGAATACATTTATTTGCAAATCCTTTTCAACCTATATTCAATTGAATAGACTGCAAAGACAAGATATTTAACGTTCTAACTGAGAAACATTGTTAATTTTTGCACATATTAGCTCATTTGGAATTTTGTGCCTGCAAGATGTTTCAAAAAAGCTGGCACAAGTGTCAAAAAAGACAGAGAAAGTTGAGGAATTCTCATCAAAACACTTATTTGGAACATCCCACAGGTGAACAGGCAAATTGAGAACAGGTGGGTGCCATGATTGGGTATAAAAGCAGCTTCCATGAAATGCTCAGTCATTCACAAACAAGGATGGGGCAAGGTCACCACTTTGTGAACAAATGCGTGAGCAAATTGTTAAACAGTTTAAGAACATTTCTCAATGAGCTATTGCAAGAAATTTAGGGATTTCACCATCTACGGTCCGTAATATAGTCAAAAGGTTCAGGGAATCTGTAGGAATCACTGCATGTAAGTACCTCAGGCGGTACTGCATAAAAAAGCGACATCAGTATGTAAATGATATCACCACATGGGCTCAGGAACACTTTGGAAAACCACTGTCAGTAACTACAGTTTGTCGCTACATCTGTAAGTGCAAGTTAAAACTCTACTATGCAAAGCGAAAGCCATTTATCAACAACACCCAGAAACGGCTGCGGCTTCGCTGGGCCCAAGCTCATCTAAGATGGACTGATGAAAAGTGTTCTGTGGTCTGACGAGTCCACATTTCAAATTGTTTTTGGAAACCGTGGATGTCGTGTCCTCCGGACCAAAGAGGAAAAGAACCATCCAGATTGTTCTAGGCGCAAAGTTGAAAAGCCAGCATCTGTGATGGTATGGGGGTGTATTAGTGCCCAAGACATGGGTAACTTACACATCTGTGAGGGCGCCATTAATGCTGAAAGGTACATACAGGTTTTGGAGCAACATATGTTGCCATTCAAGCAACGTTACCATGAACGCCCCTGCTTATTTCAGAAAGACAATGCCAAGCCACATTCTGCATGTGTTACAACAGCGTGTCTTCGTCGTAAAAGAGTGCAGGTACTAGACTGGCCTGCCTGTAGTCCAGACCTGTCTCCCATTGAAAATGTGTGGCGCATTATGAAGCCTAAAATACGGCAAAGGAGACCCCTGGACTGTTGAACAACTTAAGCTGTACATCAAGCAAGAATGGGGAATAATTCCACCTGAAAAGCTTCAAAAATGTGTCTCCTCAGTTCCCAAACATTTACTGAGTGTTGTTAAAAGGAAAGGCCATGTAACACAGTGGTTAACATGCCTTTTCCCAACTACTTTGGCACGTGAAGCAGCCATGAAATTCTAAGTTAATGATTATTTGCAACAAAAAAAATTAAGTTCCTCAGTTCGAATATTAAATATCTTGTCTTTGCAGTCTATTCAATTGAATATAAATTGAATAGGATTCGCAAATCATTGTATACTGTTTACATTTACGATTTACACAACGTGCCAACTTCACTGGTTTTGGGTTTTGTAATACATTTTGCTCAAATACCACATTTACATTGTCCAGGTGTGTCTTTGAGTTCAAGAAGGATCATTTTATATGTGATGACATTTACTGCTCATAATCTCAATGTGCCACAAAGATGAACTTCCATAAAGCATGTTAACATCCTTCTTGTCACGTCAGTGCCAAACGTTCACTGTCTGCTCCACAGCTACATCGTGTTTGTCACGTACCAGACGTACTACGACTACCCCCCACCAACATACCTGGAATATCCCATTCTTATTGCTCAAGGTGAGTTGCCTTTTAAGGATCTGCTTATTAACGCACTGATTTTTATTTCTATTTTTACAGCCGAAGTCTGAGGCCAAGAACAACACCTTGGCCTAAACTTCAAGTTATTTCAGGCTTAGACATATAAATGTTTAAAACGTTTTTACACCTGTTCTACGTGATTAATTATTAAGTTTATCCAGCTTGTGGAGACAACCAGCAGTAGCATTCATGTACAACACATCTCCATAGTCAATAACAGGTAAAAAGGTTGTTTCCACCAATTTCTGTTTCACAGTAAAAGAAAAGCAAGACATGTTTCTATAATAAAATCCCAGTAAAAGTTTCAGTTTTTTTTACAACATACTGAATGTGCTCCTTAAAACTCAAGTGGTCATCAATTAAAAATCCTAAATATTTAAAAGCAGATACTAACATAATTTGTTATGTTAGTAAGTTTACCATAAGTTTATGGTAAACTTCACAAGATTTCCACTAAAGACTTGTTAATTACATTTAATTAGGTTGTCACGTCACAACTTAAGTAGACGGACTAGTTTATTTGGCGTAAAGTTTGGTCATAGGATAATCGAGACAGCATACGAAAACCAGAAAAAACCTTTGGCGAAAATTTCCGTCGTAAAACAAAAATTGTGCGAAAACTGTACAATTGTACTCCAAAATCTGTAAATGCCTCTTAAGCTTACTCAATGCAAATTGTAAAATGTATGGGTACTTACTAGAGGTGGGACTCTTTGGGCATCTCATGATTCAATCTAATTCCAATTATAGGGGTGACGATTCGACTCAGAATCTATTCAACACGATTCTCGCAATGTATTATTTGGTATAGTAATGATCATAAAACCTTTTCAATATAGATTACAAAAACTTCTTATGACGTGCGAGTAAGCATGGAGATAGCTTAAAAACAACATTTTACAAATTAATTCTTCAAAAAAAAATGATTTCAATATTGATTTTTAAAACAATGAATCAATTTAGAGCTAAATGAATAAGAATTGCCATTTGGATGGATATCGATTTTGTTGAGATCTCCTAATGATTATTGAAGATGCCAAAAACTTCAACCGCCAATCAGCAAGAAGCTATTGGCTGCATTTCAGCCTCAGTCCAACAATGTAAAGTTCAATTTATTCCACAAAAATAAAAAATCTAAATGTTTTTTTAATCTTTGTCATAGTTTTAAAATGCTGTTGTGTAAGAGAAAGAGTACAAAAGTAGTGATGGTTTAAGACTTGTGTACAGAAATGTACTTGAACTATTCCGCCCACTTGCTTGTTGTAATTTTTAATAAATACAAATAAATAATAGATAATAATACAACTATTAAATACTTTTTTTTTTCAACTCAAAATCTGATAATACACTACAGTATATCGAAATATCGTACTTAAAATAGATATAATTTTAACATTCTCTGCTGGCTGGCAGACTAGCAGTGATGCACTCGAATTGCTTCGCCAAGTTGGCGATACGCCGAGTCAATGTTTTTGATGATTTATTTCTTGAATTCAATGAATATCATCCACTTCTCAGCACTGACCTTCACACTTACTTTATTCCTTCCCATGGTTAGAAAACAAAGTTGTTAGCTATAGGCTAATGCTAGTGAGCAAGACCAGGGCCTGTATTCCTAAAGATTCTGAGAATCCACTCAGAGAGCTCCTAACTTCCATCCATCCATCCATTTTCTACCGCTTGTCTCTTTCGGGGTGGCGGGGTGCTGGAGCCTATCTCAGCTGCATTCAGGCGGAAGGCGGGGTACACCCTGGACTTTAACTTAAAAAAAAATAATAGCAAGGAGTCTTAGCTTAGGAGTGATTCCAGAACATTCTCAGAGAACTCTGAGCAAGGAATGGACAGAAACTCCTGTTTTAGTGAGGTGTGATTGACCATGTTGAGTCATCCTTTCCAAAAATGTGATTGGTTGATCCTAAAAGCTAAATAAAAAATATACTTTTGGTGATGATGGGCAAAGAATGGACCCTCAAATTGATCAACTTAATCATGGAATCTAATCTTATGAAGACTGTGTCATTGCAAATACAATTTCACATAAAATGAATTGATTAGTAAGATGTTCTTTAAAAGTATCCTACGAAATGTGTGAAAAATTAGATCCAATTGCACAGTATTTATTAGGGATGTCCGCTAATGGCTTTTTGCCGATATCCGATATTGTCTAACTCTTTAATTACCGATACCGATATCAACCGATACCGATATCAACCGATACTGATATATACAGTCATGGAATTAACACATTATTATGCCTAATTTGGACAACCAGGTATGGTGAAGATAAGGTCTTTTTTTTTAAAAATTAATAAAATAAAATAAGATAAATAAATTAAAAACATTTTCTTGAATAAAAAAGAAAGTAAAACAATATAAAAACAGTTACATAGAAACTGGTAATTAATGAAAATGAGTCAAATTAACTGTTAAAGGTTAGTACTATTAGTGGACCAGCAGCACGCACAATCATGTGTGCTTACTGACTGTATCCCTTGCAGACTGTATTGATATATATTGATATATAATGTAGGAACCAGAATATTAATAACAGAAAGAAACAAACCTTTTGTGTGAATGAGTGTGAATGGGGGAGGGAGGTTTTTTGGGTTGGTGCACTAATTGTAAGTGTATCTTGTGTTTTATTATGTTGATTTAATAAAAAAAACAAAAAACAGATACCGATATTAAAAAAAACGATATTGATAAATTCCGATATTACATTTTAAAGCATTTATCGGCCGATAATATCGGCAGGCCGATATTATGGGACATCTCTAGTATTTATTCATAGTGATAGTTATATTTATTTGCTCATTAATTGCCATGCTGGTAATTTTTGCACTTTCAACTTTGAACATTTCAACTCAATTTGGTATTTCCATCCATCCATCCATTTTCTACCGCATGTCCCTTTTGGGGTCGCGGGGTTTGCTGAAGCCTATCCCAGCTGTATTCGGGCAGAAGGCGGGGTACACCCTGAACAAGTCGCCACCTCATCACAGGGCCAACACAGACAGACAACATTCACACTCACATTCATGCACTAGGGACCATTTAGTGTTGCCAATCAACCTATCCCCAGGTGCATGTCTTTTGGAGGTGGGAGGAAGCCGGAGTACCCGGAGGGAACCCACATAGTCACAGGGAGAACATGCAAACTCCACACAGAAAGATCCAGAGCCCAGGAATGAACTCAGGAACTTTGTATTGTGAGGCACATACACTAACCCCTGTCCCATTGTGCTGCCCTAATGTGGTGTTTACCAGAGTAAAATGGCTCACCTTGTATCAATGTCTGGGATTGCTGAGCGGCCGATAAGAGGCAGTGTTGGCGTCGGGTTGGAGAAGTAAGTGCGTCTCTAATGAGACCAACGACAAACATCATTCCTGCACGATCCAATCTGTAGTGTTTCATGAACTCACTGTCTCCCAGTGTTTGGAGAATATCTCTCTTGACTATCTTTCTGTGTGGAGTTTGCATGTTCTCCCCGTGACTGCGTGGGTTCCCTCCGGGTACTCCGGCTTCCTCCCCCCTCCAAAGACATGCACCTGGGGATAGGCTGATTGGAACACTAAATTGGCCCTAGTGTGTGAAAGTGAGTGTGAATGTTGTCTGTCTATCTGTGTTGGCCCTGCGATGAGGTGGCGACTTGTCCAGGGTGTTCCCCGCCTTACGCCCGAATGCAGCTGAGATAGGCTCCAGTACCCCCCGCGACCCCAAAAGTGACAAGCGGTAGAAAATGGATGGATGGACTCTAAGAGCTAGGATTATTTAGGGATAGCTTTTATCTTTACTAGGATCTACTCCTCGCTTTTAAAGTTAAAGTACCACTGATAGTCACACACACACTAGGTGTGGTGAAATTACCCTCTGCATTTGACCCATACCCTTGTTCCACCCCCTGGGAGGCGAGGGGAGCAGTGAGCAGCAGCGGTGGCTGCGCTCGGGAATCATTTTAATCATAATAATAATAATAATAATACATTTTAAGGCGCCTTTCTGGGCACTCAAGGACACCGTACAAAATCACAACAATAAAATCAAATTGGATAAAAAAACAACAACAAAGATAGAGAAGAAAAGATGATTGCAATGAATAGGCAGTCAGGAATAGGTGTGTTTTGAGTCTTGATTTGAAGAGGGATATTGAATCTAAGTTACGAAGGTTTGGTGGTAAAGAGTTCCAAAGATGTGGGGCAGAGCGGCTGAAAGCTCGGGTACCCATGGTGGACAGTTTAAATAAAGGGACAGGGAGATGGATGGATGAAGAGGATTTTGGTGATTTAACCCCCAATTCCAAACCTTGATACTGAGTGCCAAGCAGGGAGGTAATGGGTCCCGTTTTTATAGTCTTTGGTATGACTCGGCCGGGGTTTGAACTCACGACCTACCGATGTCAGGGCGGACACTCTAACCACAAGGCCACTGAGCAGGCTTTTTAGGGGAAATTGTAAGAAAACATCATGATTCTAAGATTTTTCTTAGAATTAGGAGCAACTACTTGCACTAAGAATCTTTAGGAATACAGCCCCAGATGTTTTGGGCGGATATTACGGGGTTCACTGTGACATTTGCTACGCCAACTAATGGCGGGGATGCTTGTAACTCAAATTTTTGCTTGCAACTTATATACTAACTTATACATCAAAACACTCTTAAGTATATTGTATGATTTTTTGCACTCTTTGCCTCCTCAGATGTCGTCCTGCTCCTGCTGATCCTGCTCTACAACAACAGGTTGCAGGACAGCCTCATCTACACTGTTGTGTATCCTTGTTGTGTATCGCACTGTAGCTTTTTATTACGCGGCTCAGAATAAGAGTGACGCACAATCTTGTGTTGATACTTCCACGCTATACGCACAACTGCCTCAATGTGGCATATTCAGGTTTGTCCTGGGCTGGAGGCTACTAACCGTGGAGAAATGGATCATCGATTTTGCGATGGTAAGAAATCTCCCTGACGTAACTTCTCCTTAAACTCAAAGGCCACATCATTAGGTACGCTCCCACTATCTAACAAGATCCAATACAAGAACTGATTATTTCTCTGCATTAATAATAAAACATTTTATGGTAACTTAAATATAAAGTTTGATGACGCTATCTGCAGTGGACAAAAAGTATGCTGCTACAGTTCACTCAACACTTTCAAACAGGAAGGTGCTTTCACAAGACGTAGTGTTGCATAACTGCATGTTTTGTAAGTACAGTACTGATATATACTGTATGCATGTTGGATGTCAAAGTGTCTGTGAGAGACACATTTTAAGGGTTAGTTCGAGGAGGACTGTCAAACTCTAGACTTAAAAAATCAAATCCATATGGACATTTTTTCACTTTCCAAAGCAGTAAAAAATTATTATTTTTTAAATACATTCTGCATTTGAGTTTTGTGTTATAAACGTCAACATTAAATGTTTTTCTCGCTCGTCTTATTATTTAGATTATCCGGGTGTCATATTTGGTCAACATGCATTTTTCAAGATTGGTTGGTATTTTTCTAAGGATGCGTCTATCAATAATATCGGGTGACTGAATACACACATTATTAATGACATGACAAAGATGCTATAAAAATACACTAATAAAATATATGTAAGTATTAAAAAAAATCCTTATTAATATTATTTAGCATAGCATATTATTTTTATAATCCATTCTGAATTTAATCAAAACATCATAGCATTTTCACTGCTATTTTCAATATAAATGTAATTTATTACACCAATAATTAAGGACCAAATGAAATAAAACTTATATGAGAATGCCAAAAAAAAAAGCCTAACAAACATAATAAATAATTATCAATTACCCCACAGACCTTGAAGTTTTATAAAAAGACAGTTGGATGTTTGTGAAACCTTTATTCTATAGGTGAAAACTAGGGATGATGTTCGAAACTGGTTCTCCCGGTTATTCGATAAGAAAAGAACCATTCGATAAGAAAAGAACCGATTCCATGGATTAGAATCCCTTTTTGAGAACCGGTTCCCGTTATCGAGGCCACTATAGTAAAGAAAAATAGTTGGTTCTTTATTCGAATCCCTGGGAACGAATCCCGTCCCACAGGAAATGCCCTGTGACACATCCCAGGAAATGACATAGCTCAGTCATTAGGCAGCAGATACAAAAGCAGCAACAACAATGGACCGGAAAAAACGCATGGCTTCATATTACAAAAAAAAAAATATGACGAGGAAACGGCTATCTGCAATTATTTCCATGCTTCGCTCTCTTGTAAGGGGGGGGAAGTACAACAAGCATGATGAAACATGTTCAGGCCGTACATAACCTGAAGGTTAGAGAAAGGTGTTGTGGAGTCATTCCTGGAGGAGGCCGCACTGATGATGGACCCCAGAAGGATGTTCCAATAGCAGAAGTGCACTTTTTGGAGAGCTGTATTATTTTCAGTTTTGTGCCTGATTTTATTTAACACTACATTATTATTTATACACCTATAGTGATCACAGAGACAGGTTGTTTTTGTGTTACTGTATATATTTGTTTTTCTGAAAAATCCCACTTAATATACTTTGGGTAACAACAGTCAATATTTATTTTTTTTATTTTTTTAGGGGGGTAACAACAGTCAATATTTTTTTTTTTTTTTTTTTCTTATAAAATAAAATTGAGCTTTTGTTAAACCAAATATTGTGGGTTTTTTTTTTTTCCATATACATCAACCTATCTGGATTCGATAATAGAATCGATAAGGGATCGGTTCGATAATGGGCTCGAACTCGATAATTTCTTATCAAACATCATCCCTAGTGAAAACACAATAAAGGCACATTTAAAACTTTTTTCAGCGTGTAGTCAACATTGGTAAAGGTTTCACCAACCACAAACTGTTTTTATGAATATTGAGGTTCTATAGATTAAAGTAATCCAGATTAGAGAAATCTAGGTACAGTTGGACCTGTGTTCATCCTGTTTATGCAAGGTCTAAAAAGGGTTAAATGTGTCTTAATTGTATTTTCACAAATAGACGATGGGTTTCACAAAGTATAAACTTTTCTATAAAGAATCTGTACACATTTTAGTTTTGTTCAGTTTGTTTGCTGCACTTGTGGCAAAAATTATTCAACGATGAGTAAAAGGTCTTTTAGCGACTATCAGTTCGATTTGAATGGTGGACGATCACCTTTTGAATCAGAAGCGAACTTAATTTACTTTTATTTCATTTGTCTCCATAATTATTGGTGCAATAAATTGCAATCATATCGAAAATAAAAATGCTATTTTGCTTTATCAAGAATTTAGTGAGAATGATATGACAAATGATAAAACAAACATTTTTGTAATTACGTATAATTTGATGTATATTTTTTTTCGTATTTTTCTCATGCCATTAATAGTGTGTATGCAGTCATCCAATGTTAATTATAGGAGCATCCTTTGAAAAATACCAACCAAATTTGAAAAATGCATGATCAAAATTGAGTATCATAATAATATAAATCACTGATTGTCAAACTGTTGTATGTGTACCACTAGTGGTACGTGGCTCCATCTAGTGGTACGCCAAATAGTGAAGTGAAGTGAATTACATTTATATAGCGCTTTTCTCTAGTGACTCAAAGTGTTTTACATAGTGAAACCCAATATCTAAGTTACATTTAAACCAGTGTGGGTGGCACTGGAAGCAGGTGGGTAAAGTGTCTTGCCCAAGGACACAACGGCAGTGACTAGAATGGCAGAAGCGGGGATCGAACCTGCAACCCTCAAGTTGCTGGCACGGCTGCTCAACCAACCGAGCTATACCGCCCTGTAATCACTGTACAGTTTTATTTTCCAGCATTCAAACCCAGTGTTACTGTTCAAACTGTGTGTAATGTTACATTGGATAAAAATATTAAATATACTTGGTAAATTAAACTTCTGCCTTTTTTTATGAATACGTAGGCCTACTACGCTACTGTATTTTAAAATTGTTGGTCATTTTGGTGGAATTTTTTTTTAAACCAACTGATCTAAATACATAGACAAACTCATAATAATGACAATATGAATATCTCCATGACATTGTCTATCAAATTGAACATTATTTTTGTAAAAGCAGAATATTTTGACAGCTGTTGCAGGTGTACCTAATGTTGTGGCAGGTCAGTATGCAGTATAACATATAGTGTTAAGAATATAGAATGTATATATGTATATGTTATTGGTCTTTTCTCAGAGTCTGTGCACCTTCGTCAGTGCTGCTAGTAAGTTCGCACAATTGCAATGTCTATGGAAGTCGAAGGACGCGGGACAGATTAGCGCCCTCACCTGGGGGTTGGCCAGCTACACGTGTATGAGTAAGTAAACAATATGCATGCCTTGCTGCTCATCAGATATTCTTCATAGTTCTATCAATGGAAAATAACTTTGCATACATTTACCAGTAATGTTTCAGTGTGGATGGATATGAGTTGTGTGGTTTTCCTTCTAAATGAATGCAAGACAAATTTGATACACTATGACTTACAGCAGTTTAAGAAATACTACAACACAACTCCTACGTACCCTTAGGCATGCTGCACACTTTTTAAACCTGACTTTATGAATATGGATTTGAATAACATTGTCAGTTGTAATTAACATATCCACTCCTGTATCAAGTTAATATGTGGGCTTTTCTTTTCAGCACGGATCTACACCACTATAATGACAACTGGAGACATGCTGGGTGAGTCAAACAAATGTGGTGCATTGCAACTGGGATGCAGACCATTAAGAGTCCATGGACAAATGTCCAAATATCCATTATTTTAGTATGTTAATATCGGTTTTAAAAGGCAAAAGTAAAACCACAGCAGGAAGAGAGAAGAATGCTTAGTAGAATGTGAAGTAGTGAAAGGAGAGAAGAATAAATGCTGTGTACAATTGGACTGAAGTCTATTGAAACCGCGTTACAGCAGAGTAATGAACTAAGAAGAGGAAACTAATAAGTAGCTGAATAAGTCAGGAGAGAAAATAATATCCACACAGTGGCTCAATGCTGTCAGCCACAGATATGAAGGTGTAGCTGCTTATTGTGTCTGAGGGCAAAGTGTCTGAACATTCTGTGGTTTTAGAAGGCACCAAAATTCAGACATCAAGGAAGGGGAAAAACGGAAATGACGCAATACATTATCGCATATGTCAGGAGCCTTACATAGATATACTGTACATGAACTATAAACGCATCAATAATCAATTTATAATCAAAACGTAGATCCTGGATCATGAGGTGCCCAAAGATTCCCAGTCCTTGTGTCTAGAAGGTAAATAAAAAAAATAAAAAAAACAGGCGGAAGAAGTTAAAAAAAAAAAAAAAGTAGGTAAACACGGGTAAAAGTTAAGTATAAGGCAGGTAAAATGTAAAAAAAAAAGCAAAAAAAAAAAAAGCAGGTAAACATAAGTAAAAGAAGGTAAAAAGCAAATTAGAAGATTTTTTTTAAAGAAGTTAACATGTAAAAGAAGGTAAAAAAAAAAAGTAGGTTAACAGGAAAAAATAAGGTCAAAAGGAGGTAAACAGGTAAAAGAAGGTTAAAAAGCAAATTAATTTTTTTTAAGTAGGTAAACATGTAAAAAGGTAAAAAAAAAAAGTAGGTAAACATAGGTAAAATAAGGTAAAAAGGAGGTAAACGGATAAAAGGTTAAAAAGTAGGCTAGAAAAATATTTGAAAAGAAAAAGTAGGTAAACATGTAAAAGGAGGTAGAAGTTTAAAAAAGTAGGTAAACATGTAAAAGAAGATTACAAAAATAGGTAAACATAGGTAAAAGAAGGTTAAAAAAAGTAGGTAAACATGTAAAAGGAGGTAGAAGTTTAAAAAAAGTAGGTAAACATGTAAAAGAAGATAAAAAAAAATAGGTAAAAGAAGGTTAAAAAAGTAGGTAAACATGTAAAAGGAGGTAGAAGTTTAAAAAAAGTAGGTAAACATGTAAAAGACGATGAAAAAATAGGTAAACATAGGTAAAAGAAGGTTAAAAAAGTAAGTATACAGTTGAAAGAAGGTTAAAAAAAGTAGGTGAACAGGTAAAGGAAGGTTAAAAAGTAGGTTAGAAGAAGATTTGAAAAGAAAAAGTAGGTAAACATGTAAAAGAAGGTAAGATGAGGTAGAAGAAGTTAAAAAAAAAGTAGGTAAACATGTAAAAGAAGGTAAAAAGGAGGTAAAAGGTAAGTTACAACAGTGTTGTTGTCCAGCGTGACTGGTAAACAAGCGTCCTGCATAACAATAGGAGTGAGTTGATGGAGAAAACAGCTGGTCTTCCCGTGGAATGAGACAATCTTTGGGAGGAGGATGGAAGTAGAACGGACATTTCTTTGAGGACAACATTCCATCTCCAAAGTCTGTGTCGTGAGAGAGGTGAAAGAAGACATCAACTAGAAAGGTCCTCTCTAAAACGAGGTGGAGGTCATCTTAGAACATCTCTCCCCCAAACATTGTCTCATTCCAGAGCAGGATTATATTTCTCCATATGTCAATAAATAGATAGATTTTTCATTTGATTGGTGTCTTTGCTGTAAGGAGAGGATTCTCCTTGGCAGCACCAAAAGGAGGACATGAGACAGAATGTGTCTAACATCATCTTCTGGTTGGTCACAGTTCTGGTGCGCTTCATCACCACCACTTTGCTGAACCTTTGGGTGCTGCTAAGCATCTTTTACTACCGGAAAAACGGCCACAGCTGCGTGAAAGAAGACTGAACACTTTGGAGCGGACAAAACTTCTCACCAGCAAAGTCCCACTGTTACTCCCAGTTACACTGTAAATACCTTTTTTAACCTTTCTTGTCCAAATCATTCCAAAGTTTAGAATATGAAAAAGCAACTCTCAAGTAGTGTACAGTGGAACACGCTCATGGCCACCAGCTTCTTCTTCTTCTTACTAAAAAATGCCATCTTCAGACATATTTGGTTGACCACTTTTATTTGAAAAGAGTCATTTGTTGGGAAGTCCCAAATCCAATACAAATGCATGCGACTTATGCTGTCTTTAAGTTGAAGTGGAGTGGTCATTAGTTTTTTTGGCACCATGTAGTGCTCACAACAATCCATTAAGTTAAGGTACCAAGTCAAATTGTTTGTGTGTTAAACATACTTGGCCCATTAAGCTGATTCTAATGACAGTTGGCTAAATGATGCGGACACGTTTGTTACTGGATACTTTTTCATATGCTTTTGCCTTGTAGACTTTGTATTTGTAAGTTGATTTTATTGTTACATTAAGGACACTTATTACGTATGTCTAGCTTGTGTGCTTAGCTGTTGTGTAGCTGCTTGCTCATAGTAGCCTAAAGCTTACCATGTTTTCTGTGAATGACTTGACTAACATACAAGAAAAAACAACTTAGTGTGAGGACATTTAGTTAACTGGCTGTCCAGCTTTGCACAAGTAAACCTGATGCAGGACCGCTTGTATCTAAGATTTTACATGCAAACCAATATAATCCGATTTTTTTACTGATAACGGGCTAACATCTGATATCAGTATCGGATAGTCATTTCTATGAAAAAGTGGTCAGTTTGTGTCGACATGTGATGACTGTCCAGCCTACAATAATTGAGAACCAAACAATTTTATGTACAAGCTTGAGGTCAGAAGTGACAAAGGTTTTGGTTCACAGCACACCCGACTTTTGAAGGCCGAGAAAAAGTGTCTGACAATGGTCATTTATATCTCTTAATGGAACTTGTAAGAGGTAGGAAGATTCATGTATAGGACTTAACAATTTATTTAGCGAGAGGCACACATCTTGTACATTCATGATATCATCGACTTGAACAGGTTCCACTGTAGTACACTTGTGTTGTTGTAGGAGAGCACATTCCTATTGTGTTCACCTTCTAACTCAGGATAAATTGTCTCTTTTACTTGTTACTTTCAGAACAATATTTAAATAAAGCCATATTGTGACTATGTTTGTATGCACTCTACATTTAATTACCCCATTTGTTTTTAACTTCATTCTGACGCAAACAAATCCCACAATCCTATGCAAGCTGAGCAGCAAACATGCGCATTAAGGATAAAAAAAAAAAAAACATTTCCCATTCATATGTTGATTCCTTTTTTTTTTAGTAACAGGAAAACAACTGATTCGGAATTGGCGATCTGGAAAAGGTCTTAAAAGTTGTCAGAATATTTACAATATTTAGGTTAAAACAGGAGTACATTGTCCTTGTAAACAGTGATTACTGACTTAAAGGGGACCTACTATGCAAAACTAAGGTTTGTTACCTATTGGTACCTGTTTTTTGTATTTGGGATCTGCATAAGTCCAGAAACATTTTAAATCAAACCAGAGATGCATGGTGGAAATATTTATGAAACAATCTTGCCTTTCTTCATACTTCCTCCAAATTGTTTGGAATTTGCCTCAATTTGTGCCGTTTGTCCAAATGGTGACATCAGCGGATATCTCAATTCATGGTAAAGTTTTACCGGAAAAATTTTAAACAAGTCCGATGTTGTAGTCCCACCTAGTCAATAAGCCCCTTCTTTTTCTTCATCCACTCATTGCGGGGCAGACTGACTTATACATGCACATGCATCCTCTGGTGTCATTTCTAATGCAAAGTAGCGTACAGTTTGAACTTCTATCAATCAATACACTCGAAAAACTACATACATCATGGGGGGGGGGGGGGGTCAGAAAAGCAGTCTGTATCTGGTGTGACCACCATTTCCTTCACACAGTGCAACACATCATCTTCACATAGAGTTGATCAGGTTGTTGATTGTGGCCTGTGGAATGTTGGTCCACTCCTCTTCAATGGCTGTGCCAAGTTGCTGGATATTGGCAGGAACTGTCGTGTATATATCTATCTATATACACTGCTCAAAAAAATTAAAGGAACAGTTTTTTATCAGGGTATGGCATGAATTCAATTGCACTTTTCTGATAAGGTTTTGGTCAGGTACGTGGCAGAGGGGGTTGTTAATCAGTTTCAGCTGCATTGGTGTTGATGGAATTAACAACAGGTGCACTAGAGGGGCAACAACGAGATGGCCCCCAAAACAAGACTGGTTTTGCAGGTGGAGGCCATTTCAAGTTCCTCCCTCTTGGTCTTTTTTAACTGTTTTTCCACAAGTGTTGGCTTTAGCTAGTCATCATCACGACTGGGAGCATGAGGCGATTTCTTAGCCCTCCTGAAGTTGCGCAGATGGTTCTACTCCTCCAGGATGGCACATCCATGCGTGCTGTTGCAAGAAGATTTGATGTGTCTCCCAGTACAATCTCCAGAGCATGGAGGAGATTCCAGGAGACCGGCTGTTACTCTAGGAGAGCTGGACAGGGCCGTAGACGGTCCTCATCCCATCAGCAGGACCGATATCTGCTGCTTTGTGCAAGGAGGAAAAGATTGAGCACTGCCCGAGCCCTACAGAATGACCTCTAGCAGGCTGCTGGTGTGAATGTCTCTGCCCAAACGGTCAGAAACAGACTTCACGAGGGTGGCCTCAGGGCACGACCTCCTGTAGTGTGCCCTGTGCTCACTGCTCAGAACCGTGGAGCTCCATTGGCATTTGCCATAGAACACCAGAATTGGCAAGTCCGCCACCGGCACCCTGTGCTTTTCACAGATGAGAGCAGGTTTACCCTGAGCACCTGTGATAGACGTGAAAGGGTCTGAAGAAGCCAAGGAGAGCGCTATACTGCCTGCAACATCATTCAGCATGACCCGTTCGGTGGTGGGTCAGTGATGGTCTGGGAAGGCATTTCCATGGAGGGACGAACAGACCTCTACAAGCTAGAGAACGGCAGTCCGACTGCCATTAGGTATCTGGATGAAATCCTTGCACCCATGGTCAGACCCTACGCTGGTGCAGTAGGTCCTGGGTTCCTCCTGGTCCACGACAATGCCCGGCCAGATGTGGCAAGAGTATGCAGACAGTATCTGGAGGATGAAGGAATTGACACAATTGAATGGCCCTCACGATCCCCTGATCTAAACCCGATAGAACACCTCTGGGACATAATGTTTCAGTCCATCAGACGCCGCCAGGTTGCTCCTCAGACTTTATAGGAGCTCACTGATGCCCATAGACAGATCTGGGAGGACATCCTACAAGACACCATCCGTCGTCTCATTAGGAGCATGCCGCGACGTTGTCAAGCATGCATACAAGCACGTGGGGGCCACACAAGATATTGAAAATAATTTTGAGTTGAAGAAATTGAATTTAGGCAAAATGGACGAGCCTGCCACATCATTTTTTCACTTTGAATTTTGGGGTGCCTATATACTGAGCCCTCTGTAGGCTGAAAACTTTTATTTCCATCAAAAGATGTGGCATCTTTTTGTTCCTGAGACATTAAACTGTCCATATCAGCATAGATATCCGACATTTTTTTTTCTTTCACCATTGAAATCTGATGTGTTTTCAAAGGATTCCTTTAATGTTTTTGAGCAGTGTATATCTTATTATATATATCTATAAACACACACAAATATATACACATGTATGTATGTATATATATATATATATACATACACACATATGTATACATATATACACATACACTGAAGGCTGCAATATATCACAATATACTGTAGAATTTAGGCCACGTCGCCCATTCCTAATTGGTAAGGGGTCCATGACATATTCATTTTCTTAAGAGGCAGGATTCTCAGATGGACCGTGAAGAAATATTTTACCTTTGTCTTTTATTATTGTTAATATACAAATAAAATAGACGACCTCAAACAGTTACAGTTAAAATACTAAATTATCATATTGCATTGTCCCTCACTGAATAGAGCTAAACCCCAATGTTGTGGTCAGTGGTTAAACATAATACCACATAAACAAATGATTAATGAAAATCCAAAAGGCACTTCCACATCTTTATTGTTGAAGTGGGTATTATAAAGATCTGTTTGGTCGCCAACATGCATTCTGATGTAAAGCCCTTAAATAGAAATGGACACGGCTGTATAAACATGTACATTGATTGAATGGCATGTAATATATATATATATATATATGTAAAATATATATATATATGTAAATATATATATATGTGTGTGTATATATACATATATATATATATATACATATATATATATATATATATATATATATATATATATATATATATATATATATATATATATACATATACACACACACACACATACATATACTGTGTGTATATATAAATATACACATACATATACTGTGGGTACATACAGTATATATACACATATATATACTGTGTATATTTCTATGTATAAAACATGCTTCTTTGTTAAAGGAGAGCACACACCATGTCTCTTTACCTGCTATAAAAGCCACATAACACAAACAATGTGCCCAAACTCTAGCGTCTGGTTACTTTTAATACAAAAATATCACAACCAAAAAAAAGATGGAATAGTGCCACTCTGTACGTTGTTTGGATTATGATCTGCTCATTGGTACATTTCCCTTCTTTTCATAGTCGAGAATGACACAAAACTACACGTCTTCATGCGTCAACAATGTTTTAAGTGCGTGACTAAAAAAAAATAAAGTTTACATGCAAGGTATTTCAGTCATTTGTGATAACGAGAGGGCTTCAGTCAAGTATATTTGGATCGAAGGAATACAATGCTTGTGTCTCTTCTGGTACGTCCCAGATTTTTTACATTCAAACAACAACAGGAGCTGAGCTTAGATAAGGAAAGCATTAAGTTTGCATTCCTTAAATTCAGTAAACAATAGAACTGACGATGCAGGGTGGGGCTGGTGGGGATTCTGTTCACCGGTGACTGATCAAGGAATAAACCGACAAATTACAGAGTTTTGTGTGCATTTTTTCACATCACATGACTAAATAGTTGTACTTTTAGTTCCCAATAATGAAAACATGAGATGACAGAATTTGGGTATTGGGTCCTTCAATGGCGGCTTGAGGTATATGTGGATCCTTCATTGTTCTGTGTGAGCGCCCCCTACCTGTCAGACATCTTAATGTTCTTTTCAAGGGCTTGTTTTGTTTTCCATTAGAGTTGCATGAAGTTGATCTGGAAAAGAAGTGGTGCTTTGAAGCGGGAGAGTGAGTGGTGAGGAAGTGAAGTTCAGTGTGCTTAGGATACAGTCTTCTATTTAAGAGGAAACCTCTTCAGGATGCACCACCGTCCTTCTGCACAAGGCTAGCTAGAGGAAGACAGAAACAGAAACAGGCTTTTAAAAGACACAAAATTGTGGTTGTGTAATTCGAGCACCATGTTCTTGCTTGTCTTAGAACGTCACGCTAACACACACGTTGACTTTAAAGTGCACGACCAACACCACAAAAGGAAAATGTCCCGTTAAAGCAGCAAGGGGGGAAAACAACACCCCAAAGTCAGAGAAGTCTTAACTTGTACCAAAGTCCACTGCTGTAGTCTTCTTGCATCAATTTATAGCCATTTGACCTATGAGTGAAACATTTCCATGTGAGTACAACATGTGTTTGATAAAAATATGTGCATTCACTTTTCCTTGTTTCCGTTTCCAGGAAGAGTGCAATAGATGCAAATATGTCTTGGTTAAAACCTGTTTTTCCAAGGTGGAATGATAATACAACACACACCAATAATTTTCTCAGAGCACGATGAACTTCTTAACTGATCTGACTTATAACCATGAGTTAGATTTTTTTTCTACTGCAAAAGACCACAGCTGAAGCTACTTGATTATGGCGATCTGTCACTAGCTGCTTATCAATGTGGTCGTCATCCTCAGCAGGTGTTTCCTTCTTTTTTTTTTTACATTGATGACTGAATTGCCTCATGGATAAAATTATACTTTGTTTTAGTATAATTATAGTTTTAGTATAAGTATAGTTTTAGTTCGGTTCAACAGCATCACAGGTGCGTCCATTCAAAAGCCCATTGAGATAATTGTTAATTTAGTAAGGTGATTAATCGATAGATATTCCTAACATTCAACTACTTCGATCTGGCTCGGCAAATTTTTTACTAGAAAAAAAACATTAGATTTAAGATCAGTAGACTTCATATGAAGTTTAGCACGTTTAATGATAAGGACGTTAAACGTTAAGTCTGTCTTGCCGATGCCATCAGTCATCAAAACAAGAATGGCCAATAGCTTCAGTGGCCAAGAAAGGTCACAACAAATGCAAACGCCACAAGATAATATAATGCAACAACACAACTACTTTCAGCTACAGCACAATTGCAAAAGCCAGAACAAATACAAATGTTACAACACAACAATATAAAGCCACAAAACAACTTTAAGCCACTAAGGATGCGACAGACACAAGGGAAGTGACAGCGGAGAGAGTTTTACCGACGGACTAAGTGGTTGGGGTTGTGAGTTTGAAAACGGTGGTCTCACTGGACTTACTTTTCCAACTTCAGTCGTTACACCGTTTTCTACTTTCCACCTCAGGCCATTGTTTTGGCTTATAGTTGTTGTGTTGTGGCCTTTGTGCCATAGCTGAAAGTTGTTGTGTTGTGGCTTCATGTTGTTGCGACTTTTCCCGGCCGCTGTAGCTGTTTATTAAAATGAGAGTAGTAGCAGATCAAACCACTGCTCATTTATTCTGAAAAGATTTGGTTGCACTTACTTTGTAAGGTAAATCTACTGTTCATTCAAACCGAAGAGATGTCGTTTGCCATTTTTTTAAATTAATATTGTACTATTTTTATGTTGAAAAACAAAAGCAAAAATAGCAGGTAAATCTACTGTTAAAATGTTGGTTGCTGTACTTTTATTGACGATTGCTTGAATGTTGAAAATGAGGTTTCCTCTTCTTAATTCAACCTAAAGTGTTGTTTGCAATTTTTTCGAATAAGATGTGAATACATTGGCCATTCATTGTTGTTTACTTGCTTGTTTGTATCCATAATTAATTTATACATAATTCCATCCATAGATCCATTTTCTACTGCTTGTCCATTTCCCTTAAAAGAAATAACAGGAATATAGGAAATTTCACCTGCAGTGTCTAGTAGTCAGTATTTATTCCACAGTCACACTGCTTGATTTCCCCCCCCTAAAAGGTTACTAAAACGATTTAGACTCACTGAATCATTTCGAATTTAAGTAGAAATATTATCTCTGAATCGTATCGGCAACCACAAATTATGATTTTAATCGAATCGTTAAAACAAATCGTTACATCGCTATAATTTAGCGTTGCTTCAACCTATTTTTTTTTTACCTTTTCATATAAATTTGGACATTATCTGGATTATAAACACGAGTAGTAAACATATTGAATTGAACTGAATTGTAGCTTTCAATGTAGTCTGTTAATTGTTCATACGTGATTTTTTTTATGGTAAATATAAATCTTTACATAACTTGTAAACTATTAATAATACATTATTTTCTAATATCTAACTATGAATGTACAAATTTGGGGATCGAGTCAACACTAAGTAGTTACGGGGAACTATGGGCCATACATACCAATACTGATTCCTAACATTTTCAAGATATTGAATAATTCCAATTTCAATTGCAATTCTAATCGGACAAAAACACAGGATGGAAGTGTAACAATATCAATTAAAATATTGAAATTATTTTGTTATTCCCTTTTATTCTTATTCTTTTTTTTGAGCAAAATTAAAGTCAATAGTGCAAAGTAACTAAACATGAGCAAACACTACTATTGGCACTGATTAAATCCTTAGTTTTTTTTTACTTTTAAGTAGGGATGTCCGATAATGGCTTTTTTGCCGATATCCGATATTCCGATATTGTCCAACTCTTAATTACCGATACCGATACAAACCGATACCGATATAAACCGATACCGATATATACAGTCGTAGAATTAACACAATATTATGATTAATTTGGACAACCAGGTATGGTGAAGATAAGGTCCTTTTTAAGATAAATAAATTAAAAACATTTTCTTGAATAAAAAAGAAAGTAAAACAATATAAAAACAGTTACATAGAAACTAGTAATTAATGAAAATTAGTCAAATGAACTGTTAAAGGTTAGTACTATTAGTGGACCAGCAGCACGCACAATCATGTGTGCTTACGGACTGTATCCCTTGCAGACTGTATTGATATATATTGATATATAATGTAGAAACCAGAATATTAATAACAGAAAGAAACAACCCTTTTGTGTGAATGAGGGGAGGGAGGTTTTTTGTGTTGGTGCACTAATTGTAAGTGTATCTTGTGTTTTTCATGTTGATTTAATAAAAAAACGGGAAAAAAAACGATACCGATAATAAAAAAAACGATACCGATAATTTCCAATATTACATTTTAAAGCATTTATCGGCTGATAATATCGGACATCTCTACTTTTAAGTCCTCTTGTGTCTAGTGACTTATTTCCTGAGTTTGTAAACAATAACAGAAACAACCAAAGTAAATAAATATTTTGTGATAATAAAAAATATTGATATAATCACTGTTTTGAGCATATACTGATACTATACCTGGTATCGTTAGTCGATATTTGTATTGATCCGCCCATCCCTGTTTACATTCAAGAGCTGCAGCTTAGCGATTAGCATAACTTAGTGAATCCATCTATGGTGTGTAATACAGCATGTTTAGCTATTGCCTGTCCTCCAGTGATAATGATACCTGGAAGAAACAGTTTATTTCCTGCCATGGAGGCGAGGATTGATGACTCACACTGAAGGGACGTTCACTGCTAGCTTGCTTGTAAGGACTTTACATTGGACGCGGCCGTTCTCTTGTTGTTGTCATTTTGGCAGAACACAGCTAGAACGTGTCATTAACACGCATTATTACGATATACCAAAAGTGTTAAAAGTGCTGTTGTCAGCCAAAAGTTTATCATTTGTATTGTACATCATCCAACAACCCTAATTCACTCCATCTGTTGTTGAAAGACTGAGTCACATTCAAACACGTCTGTTTGACAAGCAAACAAAGGCTTCATTATGGCACCTTATAAACTAACAAGGCATCGATTCTAGGATGTGGAGGCCTGGGAGTACAAGCTGTGTGTACACTTAATATTACAGTGTAAATATCAATCTATCAAACACTGGGAAATGTAATGTTTTTCTCTAGCCTTATTTCAGGTCTGCTCTTTTATTTGTATATTAACAATAATAAAGGACAAAAGCAAAATATTTATTTATGGTACAGTACTGTGCTACCTGCTCTTGCTGGTGGGCAGCGGTCGACTTGGCCTCCTGATAGACTGACTGGGTTGGACTTTCATGGAAGCGCGTGGCGAGGAGCGTGCAAAGTTCTCAGGTGTTGGTGGCTTTTTGGGGATCTTCTTGACCAGGCGGCTCACCCACTTCTGCTGCATTTCCTGGGACGTGGCCAGCAGCAGCATGTTCTTAGCCGTGGACACATCATAGTTTACTGAAA
Organism: Nerophis lumbriciformis; assembly: GCF_033978685.3. NCBI lineage: Eukaryota > Metazoa > Chordata > Actinopteri > Syngnathiformes > Syngnathidae > Nerophis > Nerophis lumbriciformis. The sequence continues at coordinate 19,907,354 of NC_084555.2, read as the reverse complement.
ATATGCAAGAGAAGTGTTATATTTTATTACAGATTATATCATTTAAAAAAAAAATTGGCCTCAGTTCCGATTTAGATTTCGAGTCCTGATCCGATACTTTGACGATAAATCATAAAACTGAAAATGTTTCATAGCAAGTAACTAAAGTAAACACAATAACACATTTTCAAAAAGCTAACCTTAATTCAAGAATTTTCTAATATTGCTATAAATCAAAAGATGTTTTAAAATTGTGGTATTGAATGCAATGTAATGTTTATAACAAAATAAAGTGGCGAGTGCAATAACTAAACAAAAGCTAAAACTACTATTGGCCCCCATTTAAATAATTTTGATTTTGCCCTCAAAGCTTTCCTGTATCCAGATATTTACTCCCTGATTTTGTAAACAACAAATACGACAATTTGTTCCCCTCTGGTCCTCCAGTGATAATGAAACTTGGAAGAAATGCAGTTTATTTTCCGCCATAGTGGTGAGGATTAATATCCTAACCCTTTTTGGGGGGGATTTTACCTATAATTAACAATCCTTATGAGAGACAGAAACACGTCTTTTTTTTAATGCATTCTAACTCGTAAATAAAAGTCCGCTTACAATGGAGCAAATAGGAGCCATGACGTCAATGCGTCTATTGTGTTTATTCCGACCATAAAACCCTAAAAATAAATAACATAAAAATAAATAACCATCGGAAAAGCGTCAAAAATTCTCAATTTACATTTCGCAACCTGAACATTTACCAAGTATTAGCGATATTGTTATTTAAAGCGCTAACGTTAAGGACCTACTAGGGTTGTACTAATAAAGTACTATAGTACTAATAAATTAAAAATTGCCTTTGAAAAATACCGTACGTCTCTTTTAATCTGCATGCTGTGGTGACAAACAGAGCCGAGGCGCATGATGTTGAGTGTGTCAGGACGCACACACAGAGCCGAGAGCGCATGCAAGAAGAGGTTTGAGAGGAAATATGGTGTAAAACGGCAATTCTACTGGTTAATATAAAGGGTGCATGAAGCTCAATATGGAGGTATTTGTGCTTTAAAATTATCGATAAGGTTTAAACACGTAAGCGCCGCTGCTCTAAAACATGCCTTGCAAAAGGTGGTATGATTAAAGTATTAAAATCTTTGCCTTAAACTGAGCTAAACATTTAAATAACAAGCAGTCTGATGGAGAGGTAATGTAGTTAACTAGCTCCCCTGCTGTGCCGATTTAAAAAGTAGATGCACACACAACTGTTTGGCTTGTTGCCAATTATTAGCACAGACCACACCGCCCACGTAGCGTAAATTAATACAAGTGAAATGACTGAATTTTGAAACAAATTCCTACAATTTATGTTTTATCTTTAACATTTTTGTGTGTTTTACCTGCTACATGTCTTATCTGTATAGTTTCAGCCACTGTATTGTTTTCAGTATTTACTAATTAATGTATGTCTTAAAGCACAGATCAAGAGTGGCAACAATGAATCATGAATAATTTAATATAATGTCAATAAAGCTTTCTATTCTATTCTAACCTAATCCTAGATTTTGGCAGGCTATATGTAATACATACACTTGTAAATTGTTTTTTGAGTGCAATAAGAAAAGCCCAAAGTGTTTGACTTAATTTTAACCTTCTGTAATTGTTCTATGAGTACAATTGGAAACACAATATGCCAATATGAGATTTTTTTTGTGGTTCCCCTTATTTAAGTATTAAAATACATTTTGGTACCGGTACCAAAATATTGGTATCGGGACAACCCTAGGACCTAAATTTAGCAGCGCATTGATCAGAGCGATGATACTTTCTTATGCTGCTGTATTGACATCATCAGCTGGTGAGCTGCTTTCTCGCCTCGGAGCTCGTGAACATTTAATGTAGATTATGTCTCTTGCCTGATATTAAAAGGATGTGAACGTAAACTGAGAAGTTGGTAAACTTTGACAGCCAACTTCGACCCGGAAATGGCAAAAAAAAGACCAGAAAAGACGATTCGGTCCACAGCCCTTTTTCTTCGCAAGGATTTTGAGTCATTGATCATCTAAATGGGACTATATCAACATCCGAACAGTTCGCATCCCAGTGAGAGCAGACATTGTACAGTCAGTGATGTTGTATTGTGTTTGTTGGCTCTCATTAAGTCTGCAGTGAGTAATAATCAGTGATGTTGTTGAATGAAAAAGCAACCGATGTGATGCGTTCATGAAATTATTGCGCTACCATGAGCAAAATACGTAAATATTACATGTTATTATGAATGTTTCTGTTACTACATTATATATAAACTTGTAATGTTTATACAAAACTTGCAAGTTTGGATAGTTTTTTTAAGCGCTTTATAGGCAAAATGGAGCGACTCCCAAAGCCTCCATTGTAAGCGCACTTTTGTTCGCATTTACTTGTTAGAATGTTAAAAAAAAAAAGAAAATAAAGATTGTGAATAATAAACAACATTTTAAAATAAGTGCAGTTCCCCTTTAAAATCGGCTTCACATTGTGGCTAGACGGCACGTTCAGTGCAGTTCGAACCAGTGTGCTGGCAAAAAACACAGCCTCCTGGAATTCATGCAACTCTTGGATGTGTGTAACAAGGAATATGGAAATGTAATTATGTTTCCCTGAGCATACATCCCTTTTGAAGGAATATTTCACGCGAGTATAATCTTGTAAACACTGGGACAAGGGTGCAGTAAAGAGAGGCTGGACTCAGCAGCTGAGCAGTCGAACAGTTAAAAACGGCAAATATCGGCCCCTGATCTGATCCCATGATCGGGACATCTCTAATTTTTTTTTAAATTATTAGAAACATTGTCTTTTAATTGGTTAAATGGTTCACCTTTGCATGGAGCTATGATCTCTTCTTTTTTGTCCATATGATCCTTGTGGCACTTGATGTGACAGCGCCGACACTCAAGAGCCGGTGGCGGCTTGAACATGTTCCACAACGGTTTGGTGCACGCTTCACAGTTGGTAGGGAAGTGGTAGAGCGTGGGGATGAACTCGTGGCCTTTGTGGCAGATGTAGCTGGATTTCTCCCCAATGGGTAGAGGCTCCACAGGAAATTCGGGCTCCTTTTTGCTCTCGCCTTCGTTGGCATAAAGAATCTGGACAGAAAGGGAAGATTACAGTCATAACTGCTGTATTTGGTTCATTTCAATACCAATGCCATACACTTTTTGTACTATGTAGAATACAATTGAAGGTCTCAAGCAGCAATTTACAAATTCAATAAGAAAAATAGTGAGGTGCTCAGGACAGACCTGGAATATTCTTGGAATTTCTTTGGCATCAGCGCGGTAAACATCTGTTTGCGTGACAGGCCTCACGTGGAAGAGTTTGCTGCAAAGAAAAATGTCATGCGGTTTTCCTCAGCTGCACAATTTAACTACAGAGTGATACACATTTAGCTGACAGGAACCGAATAACTCGGGTAAGTGACAACAGCCTTACTGTTCTCTCTGCAGGTGCATACTCACTCTATATCAAGGACCATGTAAGGAATGGACTGCTCTTTATCTTGTTCACTCTTGTAGAAGAGAATCTTCTTGCTGCTCACTACGACATACTGCAGCAAGAACACAGCACAGTCAGGTCAAAAATTCATCACGTTTTCTCTTTCAAATTCAGTTACCTTTCTTTCCCATCCAAACTTCTTGGTGTTGTTTCGTACAGGGAGGGATAACCATCCTTCAAGCCTTGTTTCTGAATAGGGTAGGGAGGAAGAAAGTATCACGATGTGCCAGAATAATGATAACCCATCTTTAACTAAAGTCTTAAACACATAAAGACAATAGTTATTTGTCCCGATTTTCCCCCTTTTGACCAAAGACAGCAAACGCTCGATTATTGTATGTCTTATACGATTGTCTTGTGGTCTGAGGTGTGTTAAGAGTGAATTTGTCCTGATAATCGTCCCCAAAACATCATGTCAGGGCCGGAAATTGTAAATATGTTCAATATTTACGACCAAAATTCTTCATGTCTGTGGGGAATGCTGAGGCCTCCCAAGTCATCGCTGCGTGAATTGTGAAGAAGTATAGAAAGTAGCAAATCAGGAAGCTAAAAAAAAAAGCACTGCAGCAACTCTATTGAGAATATTCCCCCATTTAGCTCGCACAGTAATTGTAGTCCATGTTCACGCCGTCTCCATTACTTTTTCCAGTCTTTTTTTTCCAAGTTAGTGATTTTTCTTTCAAAAATAGTCCTAAAATCATCATTACCATTCCCTCTTCTCCTATGTCCTCTTCTATATTGCTTTTGTTCTGCTCAGTTGCTACAGTGGTTGGTTGCTTTTTGATTTTGTTAGATCACCAGCGGTGGGTGATACCAAGCATTTTGATATTGATTAGATAAGTAAAATACAGGGCTATTATCGCCAAAACTGTTACCGATACCGACACTTTTTGACTTGAAACTGTTACGTCATAATCATTGAATACTTTTGTGAATTTGCCTCTAGTTAGGTGAATATGATTATGAAAACACAGAAAAATTTAAAAACTGCAATTGAAAATATTTTCCATACGTAGATACAAGAGTTCAAAACAATGTAGTAGTATATAAATGAGCCCTTTTCAGCTATACGACATACTTTTTGGAGAAAAATGTCACCATTGCAAAATAAAAAGTAACAATGTAACAAAAATATGAACTTCAAAATGTAAACAATACCACTACAATAACTAACATGACATGCAGACATTTGTGCAAAATAATGCTGTTTGGTTTGACAGACAAGAAAAAATGTGCAATCGCATAAACTTAATTTTTTTTGAAAATAATTTATTGGACGTATAAGAGAAACTACAACCAAAGTATCGATCCCACCACGCTAGTATCTATCCAAAACCAATACCCACCTTGGTATCAATACTACCTATATTTAGATCGATACGCCCCTTTAGGTCACGTTTGTTCATGCAAGATTTTGCGCTTGGAGGATTAGAGTCTGACTCCCTGGTGGAACAGAAAGGTCATGTGTGCGCTGTGCTGTTTTAATATTATAGTAGGACACCACACACATAAAGATAAAAACTGCACAAACACACGTAAAGACATTTTTGTCTTTACGTGTGGGGTCTGTTACAGATTAAAAAATCTCCTAAAATTTAGAAAATCTTTGTGTGTGCCAGGCTTAAAATGCTTATCTCCCAATCTAATGGTCAATGCTTTTGTGTATGATTATGTTTATGTAAATAACTCTACTGCAGTAATTTGTTTAGTATTCAAAAGGGACAAGCGGTAGAAAATGGATGGGTGGATGTTATTCTCTTCAATTATTCATGTGTTCGGTAACTTAATATTTGAAGCAACCACAATCTTGGTGACAATCTTGATCCAATGAGTGAGTGTTTACCTGTAAACGCATCGTCAGCATCAAACTCTGGTCCACTACTGATGCTGGCAGAGTCCATTGACTGAACGCTGAGTGACTGCAGCAGATTGCGCAACTGTTCAATGTCGCTGTCTTTACTGTCTAGAGCCATCTGCAGTTCAATTCGCATCTGACTCTCATCTGCCCATTGCTACAACAGACAGGAAATAGGCATACACGTTAATTACATTAATTTTTTACAGTCCTAGGTTGACTTCTATTTCTCCAATAATTCACCATATATTTTAACCGACCTTTTATAAAGCACCTCAATTTATACATTCTTGAGGGGTTAAGATGTGCAACAGTTCTACTAACCGCCTGCATTTCGTTGATCTCCCGTTGATATTTGATGATGGTGCTGTTGAGCTTTTCCTTCTCTGACCTCAGCTCCAGCTGGAGCTTTCTGTTCTCTTTCTCCTTTCGGCGCATGTCTGTGTCATTGCCACGGCGACTACTTCCACCACGGACCTCCTTCCTGTTCATAATTTCTGCCAGCTTGTTGACGGCCTGTAAATGGACATGTATGGCTTTTATAAGGGAGGCAGTACTTTTCAAAGTAGTAAATAGTTTGGGAGCAACAGGGGACTTTCAGTGTTTGTATTAATACTTGAACGATACACAAGCCTCCAGCTAAGTGGCATCAGCGTTAAAACCAATCAACCGGTTGCCTGGTTTAAAATGTTACAAAGTGAGTTCATAAAAATTATGTCAAGTTGTTGCAGTATGTAGAATGCTTGTGCCTGTAACTCATACAGTGGTTTGTACAGATAAATACATAAATATCATCAATATCAACAGTATTTTTAGCTCAGAGGGGCGTGAAAAATGTATTTCCCCTATGGCAGAGGTCTCAAACTCAATTTAACTGGGGGCCACTGTTGGTATTCACTTCAGAATCACATTTTTACTGCTTGACTAAATGTTTTAACTACTTCTACCCGCAGCTATAGTTAGTTTTATAAAGTTAGTCATAGTGACCCTGAGCTATAAGCCATTATAAATGTTATTTATTTATTTATTTTATTCTTAATTTTGAAAATGGTATATTTTTACACTGTTAACTTCTTTAAGAATGGAGTTGCTCTTTGTGTTGCCCAAAATGTTTTTTTTATGCCGTCATTTTTCTGTTTGCATCAGTATTGTAGTTAGTGTTCTTTGTAATGGGATTCAATATTGACATAATTATATAATATAATATTGTTTGTGTGAAAGTGGAGTGAACGACGGATGGGTTCTTAGTTCTCGGTAAAGTGCTTTGAGTGTCTAGAAAAGCGCTATATAAAACTATCCATCCATCCATCCATCCATTTTCTACCGCTTGTCCTTTTCGGGGTCGCGGGGGTTGCTGGAGCCTATCTCAGCTGCATTCGTGCCGAAGACGGTGTACACCCTGGACAAGTCGCCACCTCATCGCAGGGCCAACACAGATAGACAGACAACATTCACACTCACATTCACACCCTAGGGCCAATTTAGTGTTGCCAATCAACCTATCCCCAGGTGCATGTCTTTAAAACTAATGCATTATTATTATTATTATTATATATTTTACTTTTAGCCGCACGGGTCCCAATTACACCAAGCTACAAAGTGTAGTAGAGGCCAGGGACACAAAATATGGGCCTGCGAGCCACAAATGGCCCACGGGCTGCAAGTTTGAGGCCAATGCCCCATTGAAAAATTAATTTAGAACCACTGGGCTATGGAAAAGTATTTCGAAATGTTGAAAACAAATGCAACTTTGTGTGGCCAATATTGCACACAGCAACAAAAAGAACCTGAGTTTTTAGCGTCCGCTCAGACTGCAGCTGCTTCTCAAAAGTGTTCTTCATCTGGTTGATCTGCTGCTCCCAATTATTTGACTTCTCTGTTTCTGAACAAAAAAAAGCGAAATTGTAAAAAAATGTGAATATGATGTCACTGTATGTAACAATTTTAAGTGTTACATTACCATCTAGGATCTCCTTCATTTTATTGTTCAGCTCTTCCTTCTCATTGGCTAGGTTGGCGACATCGCTGGTGAGAGTCCTATTGGCTTCTTCCAACTGTTAAATCATCATTGTCAGTGATATAAGGTGCCTTATATCTGCCTATTATACTTTTAAGTGACTGTCATGAGGCAAATTGGGAAGCAACTTACCAAATTGATAGTGATGTCCTTCTCTGACAATTCCTGACGATGACGGGCCATCATCTCCTTCAGCTCCAGTTCCTTCATGATTTTTTCCTTCTCGAGGTCTGAGTACTGTTCCTCAGCAATAGAGCGTGCCAGCTGCTCTGAGTCAGCTTTAGTCAGCGTGATTTCCAGCTGGGCCGCCAGAGAATCTCTGAAAAATTAGCAAAGTGGAAGACTCAGCATTCAAAAAATGTATTCCATTATATAAGTACCTCATACAGCCCGTCATTCGAGAATCAAGAACCAAATCCCTTACCTTCAAAGGATGAGTAAGATACACAATGGGAATTATTATTTTTTTACATTCACATTATAGGAAAATATAATGTGAAAATAAAAACATCCAACTAGCCATGTTATATTTATCTGTACGGTTCATGAACATAACTACTGAAAAATTATAGACTATGTTGACAAATTTGCCACTAGAGGCTGCTGTTAGCAACATAATGTCAGCAGAAACAACAGTCTGGTTGTTGAGGGGGGAAAGTCTCCTTATACAACTAGCCAACTGTATGTAGCATGTACATAATACTTTTTTTTACCATTGCCAATAATGTAAAATTGTCCCATATATATATATATAAATGTATATATGTGTGTGTGGGTTTGTCGGATGGATAACAAAAAACTTAAAACAAAAAACAGTTAAAACACCTTTCCTCTTGTAGTTCCTGTGCAGACTGTTGCACTTCTTTGAAGAGTTTGTTCCTCTCCTCACATTCCTCTTTTAGTTCACGAACCTGGGTCTTGTACAGCGTCTGGAAAACACAAAACCCTTGTCAAGTAAATATGACTGCTACACAAACTACGATAAATCACATTAAGTTTAATATGAAAGTGGTAGGTAGAAGATATTATTTTGTAGTAAAATAAAAGGGCTGTTTAGTTTGCATACATCCAACGTACAAAGCAAGTTGCAAAGTAAAAAAATATGATGTACTTAGGGCCCTATACTACCGTTTTTGCTTGAATGTTTTTTACACGCTTGAAGTTTCCGCACACCCTGCGTAAGTTGGGAAAAGTGTGTAAGTCTGGAATAAAGGCGAGCTCATTACTATTGAGGTGGACTTTGCCTTGGTGCCTTTTTTTTCTCGGTTCTGTGAAAATCATGGAGTTTTACTAACACTTGTGAATGTCAGTGAAATCCAGGAAAAAGATAACTCTTTAGATTTTGAAAGGATGTGTCAATTCAGGCAGTGTTTACACATGTCCCCATAGTGATGTCGTTTGTGCATGCAAAGGCAAGAGCGTCTTTTTCCAGCCTGGACATGAATAATAATCAGTGAATGAAACTTTGTTTACTTGTTATTATAATCATATTGATGTTATTTGTGATGAGTTATGTTTAGTACAAATATTTGTGAAGCAGTGACGCGTCAGAGTGGCTTGCATTGACAGCTGTGGGTACGCAAAACGGAGAGTGACAGCTGACAGTTTGACATTTACTGTCAAAAAATAGAATCAACAGATAGACACTACATTACATATGTATTTTCAAATAAATAGTCACATAGTTCAATGATCGTGGTCCAGATTAAATTGTTGTATTGTTGAACATCCATTAGTACCAGGACGTCCAAACACAGCTGACATACGTGCGGCCGCCTTGCACTGTTAATAGTTAATGCAGAGGGACATCATGGTACCTTTATCCTTATCTCAAATGGATGCTTCCAGGTTTTCAATTATAACTATCAGAATAGTTTTGATAGTTTTCTGTAAGTCTCTGTTATTTTATTATGTGTGGTATACACTGCAATCAAACTTGAAGTGCAATATAATGTTTCACCTTCCTGGGGCACTGGACTTACTGCAGCCTCAGAGTCACGGCTAGAAAATGTACTTAAGTCGCAGATTTGACAGGGAACGCCCGCATGTTAGGGTTGTTCCACCAATAGTGCACATCTTACATGAAGGCAAACAAAGTTGAGGGGAGAATGCTGCACGGCCAGAATACTCGCAATTGGGCAGATTTTTTCACTTAAGCACATGGGAGAATAGGGCCCATAATTTACATTGAACCTATTAAGGTGTATACACTCACAGAAAAATACTGTTCAGCTTCTAATTGGTCTTGTAATTCCTTCATTTGCCCGTCTGTGTCTTGTCTTTCTCTGTGGACAAAAGCAAGTTAATCTCTATTACGCCTGATCATCACCATGTCCAAATGTGAATGATACAGGTTACAAATGAACTGACTTGCGCAGCTCCTGGTTCTGTTTTTCTAAGCTGCATTTAATGTCCAGTAGGTGATTAGTTTCTTGCTTAAGCTGCTTTTCGGATGATCGCAGAGAGTTGAGTTGTTGGTTCTGGGCCTTCAAGTCATTCTGAGTCAGGTTACGTTTCTGTGTCTCCTGCTCAATCTTCAGCGTCAGATTCTTCACCTGCAGGCATGGTACAAATAGAAAAAGCTGGTAAATGAAAAAAGTTTGTATTCTTCTTCTTTTGTGCTTTTATTTGTAATTCATTACCCGGAGGAGCTAAACACGTTTATTAAAAGCAAAATGAGATACAATAAATGAATGGTCAATCAAAATTAATCATTATTGTCTTCGCAAAGGAAGACATTTTGATAAAGTGGAGTAATATTAAGTTTTGTAAAAGTATTTTTCTTTATTGATGCATTTGCTAAGTGACTCACCTCCTCTGTGAGGTGGTCTTTGTGTCTGCGCAATTCATCCAGCTTTTGAAGAGCTTGTTTATAGTCACAGTCCATCATGCTGCTGTGCTTCTCCAGTTCCAGTATTCTGTTCTCCAGTCGCAGTTTGGCTGTTCGTTCCTCTGCCAGCTTCTGTTCCATGTCTAAGTGGGTACACAACGAGTTTAACTCATTAAGACACATACTTAGGAACATTTCAGAATGTTTAAATGTGTGTCAAACTATTTCTGATAGTGGCAGCAGAGGGACGGGAAGTAAACGAACGCACCCTTCATGGACTCTGATTTGGCACCTTCAATGGTTACTTTTAACTTGCTCTTGTCAGCCAGCAGTGCCCTGGTGGCTTTGTGAGAACTCTCCTGCTGATCCAGCTCCTGCTGCAGCACCTTGAGCTTGTAAGTTAAATCGATCTCCTTGTTGCTCTTCTCCTGTAGACCAGCGCAAACATGTTTTAACACACAATACGGGTCAATCACCGCCACCTCTCCATCTGATAACACAAGGTAAGATCCAATCCCTGTACATGTAAGAATATGGTTTGTGGGTGTTTGTATTTTGTTTGTGGTTTGATGAGATTTACTTTCTCCAGGTCAGTGAGCTTCTCCTGAAGATGTCTCTTCTCTGTCTCTACTTTGGAAAGAGCTCGTCTTTGCTGTTGTACCTCCTCCTCAAGGCCAGAAATACGCCCTGTATGATGTACACCACAAAAAAAACAATTTTCCCCATTTTCCTTGAACAAGGGATAAGGGATGGGCATTTGATGAAACGCTGACAAAATTAACATTGCATAACATTGATGTTTTTTTATACAAAAATGTATTGGGTTGAGGTAAATCTTTCTCTGAATGTTCTGAACCCATTTAGTATTGAGCAAAATAATGCAGTTCAAAGGAGTTGTGGAGTCTTATCTGCATCAGCTGATATTGCTAACACAAACTGTAAGTCCAAGTCCTGTGCTAAGTAAGGCATTAATCTTACTCACCCATCAAGTCACTGATGGTCTCTGAGCCCTGGCTGTGCTCCCTATGCTCTGTCTCCAAGGCGGCCTGTAGGCTGATGCATTCCTTCTCCAGGCTTAACTTGCTGCGTTCCAGCAGACAGCATTTGTCCTGCATCTCGCGCGCGTTGACCTCCAGCTGCTGCAGCTGTTTGCTGTTCTCTGTCTGAGTTTTACGCAGCCTCGTCGCAGACTCGGATTCAGCCCGCAGCAATGTGTTGGCTTCTTCCAGCTGACAAAGACAATAACTGTGAATTTTAGCAAAGCCTTCCAATGTGCACAAGATTATTTTCTTTAGGTTTTATGCTTGGACAGGAAGTTTTAACTTGACTACAACTCCCATCATATTCTGTGCAGTAACTTTGACTCAATGCTTGCAAATTAAGTCAAAATTGTACAGTACAAAGTACAAATGCATGTTCTATTCATTTAAAAAATATATACATGAAAAAATTTATTGCCGAATGTAAGATCAGTTAATTATATGATTCTATTTCTTGACAAATAACTTTTTAGTCAACGTTGGTAATGGTCAAATCCAGGCTGAAAACACTTTTTTTTTTAAATTGTGCATATGACAATTGCAATTTGACAATTTACCTAGTTTTTCATTTGAATTTGAATCATGATTGTTTTTATAATGATTTTATTTTATGATTTTAATCATGATTGTTTTTGATTATTTTATTTTATGATTTTAATTTTAATTAAGACTGTTTTCATAATTATTTTAAATCTATTTTTGCCTTGTAATTTTCGGTAAATTAATTTCAATTGCCTTGTGTACGAATTGTGCTCTATAAATAGAATTGCCTTTCCTTATCAAAAATTCCAGGGCTCTTTGTATTATTTCCACATACGCAAGCACTGACCTGTTTCTGCAGATGAATATTCTTCTCATTGGAAATGTGTGAATTCTGATTTCTTCGTTTGAGGTCATCCAGCTGGTCACGGAGGTTGTTGACTGCACGATGAGATAGAACATGAGCCAAGGCTAGAATGTTTTATGTGAATAAACTTCCTGTCATCCATTATTATCATAAAATAATTCTTGGCAATTTTAACCATTATTCTGCCATCCATCCATCCATTTTCTACCGCTTATTCCCTTTGGGGTCGCGGGGGGCGCTGGAGCCTATCTCAGCTACAATCGGGCGGAAGGCGGGGTACACCCTGGACAAGTCGCCACCTCATCGCAGGGCCAACACAGATAGACAGACAACATTCACACTCACATCCACACACTAGGGCCAATTTAGTGTTGCCAATCAACTTATCCCCAGGTGCATGTCTTTGGAGGTGGGAGGAAGCCGGAGTACCCGGAGGGAACCCACGCAGTCACGGGGAGGACATGCAAACTCCACACAGAAAGATCCCGAGCCCGGGATTGAACCCAAGACTACTCAGGACCTTCGTATTGTGAGGCAGATGCACTAACCCCTCTACCACCGTGCCAATGAAAAAAAATTATACATTGCAAAATCCGACAATAACTTTGTAATTTTATAAGTTCATTCTAGTGAAGAAGAAAACATGGAAGCAGAGCTTGCTTTTACCAACCGTTTCTTCAGGTTTTATTATGTACCAGGATAAACTTATCATTAAATGATGTTGTATACAACTAATGTAAACAGTGTTTGGCTTACAATGGACTTTAAAAGTTGAAAAGGATGAAGTCATATTGTTTTATCGCAACAGCTTGATACAGACAACGCTCTCCCATCACCTTCATTTTCCAAACACCGTTTGCGGTCAGCCTCGCTCTCAGCTTTGCGATGGCCTTCCAAACTCTTGTGCTGCAGAAGAGCCTTTTCCCTTTCCAATTGCCTCAAGCTGGACTCCAAATTCTTCCTGCTGGACACCTAAAATCAGTAATTTAATATTTTCAACTAAACATCATACAAGGGTTGGTTTCACAGTTCTGTTATTTTTTATATTATTTAAAATTAATGTAATTCAACTGAAATAAAAATATTAACAATCAATGAAATGTAATTGAAGGGTTGTAGTCACAGCAAACTATTGGGCAAAAATATTCAAGTAAAATCTGTCTATTCAAAAGGTTTTTTGAAACAAGTATTGGTCTACCTCTTCTTCAAGTTCCTTGGAGATTTTGTCCAGGCGACTGGTGGCAGCTCTGCAGAGATAAAGTTAAAGAATTTGAAAGACTAAGGTGAAAACCTTACATCTAATCATTTATACTGTGTGTTGTGTATTGCACCTGAATTTGTGCTCTAGATCATCTTTGGCTTGCTTCTCATTATTCAGCTGCACTTCAAAATGGTGAAGCTTTTTCTGCAGTGCTGCAGACTGCAAAGAGGAAAGCAGAACTAATTCCACATCATCCTAATACACATAACTAAATGACAATTGTGACACTATGTACATTAAAAGTAATTGATACACAGTACAGTAATCCCTAATTTACACAATGTAGAATGACTAAAGCAAGGCGTAAAAATGTGTATATTGTAGAAATGTCCAAACTTTTTCCACTGAGGGGCGCAGACTGAAAATCAAAGGGTGCGGAAGCCATTTTGATATTTTTATGTGGGTTTTTTTTTAGTAATAGTATTTCGAGAATGTTGAAAATATAGCTGAGGGTTACAAATGGCCCCTAGGCTTCACTTCTGGCCTATTTTTTAAGTCCTGCAACCTTTACTGCCTATGAAGGAGAGGTTTTAGTACAGTTGTTAAGGATATACTTTGTATTTGGTACTCTTTTTGAGATTCTGGCCACATTTTGGTCCTCACTCAGACTGACATTTTAGTCCATTCCGTTATTTCCCACTTTTCTGGATAGCGCTATGCACAGAGAATCCCAAACTATTTTCTACTGACAGCTGTTGGAGACCCTGAAGCGTTCCTAAGCATTCCCAAGGACATAGGACCCATTGAAGGTCCGCCCTAGCACATGCAATCCTAGGCATTTTATCACTTAAAAGTTTCCCAATAAAAAGCATATAAAAAATTCCAACCTAATTAGACCACATTTGTGGGGTGTGAAATGTCGAAAAGACACATTTCAAAACAATATTGCCGTTTACAGAGTTACATGGATTAATGTTTTGTATGGTATTTTTATATTTCATAAAGATCTCCTAAATGTACAGTACTTTACAGTCCCTCCAGGAATTTGTGATCCCTTCAATTCAAACACATTCTACCAATCCCTGCAAATTATGTGCCACAACTTTGTCCAAAGCCCGCAACTTCCTCGCACATTTTGCCAATCAGCGACATTTTCATCAATCGATTAGGTCTCTGAGCAGCGCTGAAACGCGGACGTCAACTGTCTTATCAAAATGTATGTTTGTTTCTTGTGAAGACAAAGCAGCAACAGCAATATGTGACAATATATAAACTATCTGCTTAAATGGCACAATCGTCATCCTCCCACGTAGATCAGACCGACTTTCGGTTCCAGTCTATGGCGCCAAGCCTTCTGGGTAATATAGCATAAAAACATTTACTTCCTAGTTTAAATTAATTTATATATTTATTTAGCCTTTATTTATCCAGAGTAGGGCAATTAAGAGCAGAATTTCATTTGCGATGCTTACCTGGCAAAGACGGACTTGATGATAATCTCTAATCGCCTCTCATTTACCAACAAAAATCACCGCTATAGATCGCGCTCAATACTTCAAATGTTTTAAACGTGTGGGGTTTCATGTGTTAGAACATAAATTAATGTTTAAGAAGGACTAATACTTTTCAAGCAATAAGCATACACAGAGAATGTCTGCAACTTGTGGAAGACAGAGCAGATAGCGGACAATTAGGAAGCCTTGGTTGGGGCTTCTTTCTAAAATTATAATTAAATATTACTATTAGTTATCATTAATTAAAACAGTAAAGTAATTTGACAAAAAGCTCGGAGTATGTGCTTTCACTGCCATCTGTTGTTTAGATTTAAATCTTTGTGGTATAGGACGAGTAAAACATTAATACAAGTATTTGTTTTCCAAATTCTTTAGCAATCCTGTGCTTTATGGAGGTTGGGGTACAAGGAACACTTAAATGTTGATTAATTCATAAAATAAGAAGTTGAGTCAATGTTGTTCTGGAAGCCTCAAAACATCAAAACTCTTGCAACAACTTTTTGAAAAAGTTGCCACAAATTCAGGCATTTTAGGCAGCAAAAATAAATTAAATCCTGGAGGGACTGATTTTAAAAGTGCTGATTTCCACAGGACACGCTGCGGTGCGTAATCGCCATGGCGGCAGACTCTTTCCGTTTTTGTTCAAGTCAATGTGTCTGTTTCCACGGCCTGCGGTACGGCACGGCCATGGCGTTACCGTTCCGGATCCATGCGTTAAATATACGCAGAGCTTCTATTTTTGCCAGTCGCTTCAACACAGCGGCTCAATTCAGCTAAAATATGCTTGTGTTAAAAAAGTAATGCACAAACAAAATAAATTATCTGGTTTACTGTGAATGTGTGTGTGAATGTTGTCTATCTGTGTTGGCCCTGCGATGAGGTGGCGACTTGTCCAGGGTGTACCCCGTCTGTCGCCCGAATGCAGCTGTAATAGGCTCCAGCACCCCCCGCGACCGAGATAGGGACAAGCAGTAGAAAATGGATGGATGGATGAACTTTCAAAATAATATAGTTAATCTTCAAAGCGGATCGTATTTTACACTTTGAAACCTCCTAGTGGGCGGGGACGGACATGAAGTCAACTTGTCAAAGGTTTTCAGACATAATTTTACCTTGTTAACCCGAATGTTGATTCTTGAGGTCCAAACTTAAAGAATCATCCATCCATTTATCCATTTTCTACGGCTTGTCCCTCTCAGGGTCGCAAGGGTCCTGGAGCCTATACCAGCTGCACTCGGGCAGAAGGCGGGGTACACCCTCATCGCAGGGCCAACACAGATAGACAGACAACATTCCCACTCACATTCACACACAAGGGCCAATTTAGTGTTGCCAACCAACCTATCCCCATGTGCATGTCTTTGGCGGTGGGAGGAAGCCTGAGTTCCCTGGAGGGAACCCACATAGTCAAGAGGAGAACATGCAAACTCCATACAGAAAGACCCCGATCCCAGGAATCTAACCCAGGACCATGTATATTGTGAGGCACAAGGACTAACCCCTCTCCCACATATCCCGGGCAATTATGTGCGTATATGTATGAGGTCCTGTGTCAAATGGCAGCTGATACGGAGGTCGTGGAAGCGGGGGCGTGGTTTGTGGGAGCTGTGTTTGTCTACAACGCTTGCCAAGGATGATGTTACTGTTGCGTTGTTTGCTAAAAAAATTTATAAATAAGTTGTCGTTCTACAAGGCAAAACTGTCACCTTTTTCACAAGTCAAGTCAAGTCAATGCCATCACCGACGCGCTCGCCTATTGGAATTGATGGACGGCGAAGCTCGAGATGCTCTGTGGTTAACACCAGTGTTTACTTTACCACATGATTATGCATAGATTCATGAGATCTCATAAAAGTCTGAGCTATTTTGCTGTGCGATGTAATATGGATGACGGATGGCGGTGACGGATGGCGGTGACGTTTGGTGGCGATCATGCACCGCAGCCGACACGCTTCCAGTGGAAAACAGGGTCAGCCTCTGTGGTCTAAGTCTGTTTGCTTCATTAACACCAGGGTTTGATTGATTGCTTTCACGCTTGAACAGATGTACCGCACCATCAGAGCAATTGTTCTAGAATATTTTTGAAACCTATCTGACGTGCATAAAAGTAAAGACATGTTAAGGTGAATTTACCTACCTCTATCTTAGAATTGTCATTAATAACTGAGGAGTTGTTGGAAGCACTTAATAACCTGAAAAAAGAAAGCAGAAAAATGCAATACATGTATATCAAAATCTGCATTGATCATACAGTCCTAAAAGTGACAATCTCAAGACTTACTGGTCTTCTTTGAAGTAAGTGAAACCAACAAAAGGCAGCTGATTTCCAACAAAAGCCTTGGGTGTAGGGAACGTCTCTACATCACCTTTGTCTTCTTCAATCTCATCAAAATTACTGGTGTCTATGTCACTGCTAAGTTCAGGAACCACAGGTGCAACCGCTAAGAAGAAAAGAAAAATAACTTGGTCTTGTGCTGGAAACTATGGAGTTGAGGTTTATCTAATTATTAGGGCTGTCAAAGTTAACGCATGCGATAAATCACAAAAAAATCTATTGCATAATCATGTACAAACAGATTTATCATCAAATATAACGCATGCGATGAATCACAAACATTTCTATTGCATCATCATGTACAAACGCAGATTAATTACGCAATTTATTTTGACCGTACATGCTGCTTTACCTTGATAGCGGACAGTGCATACGCCAGTGTAAAGATGATGGTTGTGTTTAGTACACTATCTATTGGTGTACATCTGCACCTTGTTATTTGCAATACAATCACAAAATGGTTCAAAATGTGCATGTCATACTATACTGTTATCAAGTTTTGAGCAAATAAATGACAAAAAAATGTTTGTGAATGGTATTTTGACAATAAAATTGTATTTGTGTCAAAATATTATAGTATTTTTTCAAGTTAATTTAAATTATGCAAGCAATTAACATCTATTAATTCAAATTCCAAAGTGTGGAACAGGTCAGCCTCAGGTCTGCAGAGGATGTTGATATTTATCAAAATAAAAGTTTAAAGGCACACATTTTTAATTATCATTTTAAATTCTTCTTAAGTTGTTAATTTTTATTCTGTTATTTTATATTTCATGTCTTGCTATTGTTATTGTATTAAATTTACTAATGTACCATTTATAATTTATTTTTACATATATGTGAAAATATTTTTTTTATCATATTTTCAGATTACGTTAATTGTTAGTTATTCTTCAGTGTAGATGCTTCAAAGGTGGCGTCCACACCACTTCCTCAATCCTCAGTGGGATGCCATGTTTTGTGCTGTGTGTGCGCGTGCGTGCATGTGTGCGTTTTGGGCCTGATCTACAAAGATCCAAAAACCACGCGCTAAACCACATGTGCAAACGTAAGATTTTGTGTACCAGTACTATTAGTGGACTAAAACCACAAATGTAATTTAAAAGTAGCGCGGACTGTCTTATTTAAATAAGGTTTTTGCATATACTACTGGCATTATGTGCCCTCCACATTCATGGTATGTGATCTCCAACCTGTGTGCAATGTTGTTGAACCAACAGCATACATTTATAATATGCAATATAGAATAGCAATCTAGACAACAGAAACTATTTTCAGTGAGCTGACGGTGCACCATTTCAACAGCAGCGCATTCATGCGTCTGGAATGATCCATCCATCCATCCATGATCCAACCGCAAAAAAATACATACAAAATTGAAAGTTGTTTTTTCTTAGAGGATATAAAATATATTTCCTAAATGAAAAAACAAACAGCATTAAAAAAAAACACCAGCAGACACCAGAACGCATCAATGTAATCTGTTTTAATCAGCCCCTTAAGTGATCCAGCGGCTAACGTTATAAAATGATATTGCTGAATAGACAATATGTGTAATATTTTTTATTTCTGACAGTCTATATACTGTATGTTGACACACATATGTAGGACAAAGGATTCGCTGTCCATCGTCTGTCTTTGCTGCCCGATCACCTATCTCACAGCCGTGCGCTTAATTGTGTCAGTTTTTACATACTTTTTAGACATACTACGGTAAATAAGGACACAAAATAGCCTCCAAAGAGTTTTACACCTTGATAAATCACATCATGCGTGGTGAGTGAATATATTTGCATATCATTGTCTAAGTATTGTGGTGGTTATAATGATCAGCATATGTTCTGCATATTAATGAAAACAGACCCTTTTTTTTTTTTAAGAGATGCAATCCTATGCGCACAATCATAGTAGATCAGCTTTCCTGTGCTATCAAGTTTGCACATGTTTTGGTAAATGCAAACCTTTCGTTACAAATTGCATAAAAAGTGATATACACTGTAAATAAAGTTTGATTGATTGAACGATTGCTCTAAATAAATTATCATTTGACAGCACTACTAATTATATAAAACAACGTAGTTGTTTGGGACAAAATCACTGTTTTTTTTAGCAACAATGTTATTGTTTGCTGTGATACTCCTTTTTTAGTTGATACTAACTCTCTCTGATGGTGTCAAAGGTCCATTGGTCGTTCCTGAAAAATGGGTGTCGCTTGATCTCGTCCACACCATTCCGGCCCAATCGCACCTCCCTAACCACAAAGAAGAGAGACCATACAGTATGACTATGATTAAAGTAGTCCAAGCTTCACATTAAATACACTTTTGCTGTTTAAAAAAAATATATAATGTGAGGTTGAGGTAGCTCTTACAAAGCATGCTACCAACAATTTTGGGGAGAGTGCAAGATTTGTCAGTGCGCCACAAATACCGCCACAAATTACCATTCACCCATTGATCAACGTACTACCACACATCTACTTCAGGGTTCTGGGGAATCTGGAGCCTATCCCAGCTGATAAACCTTGGCTTGACGACCAATATATCACGCATCAAGTCAGGCAACAATTCAAACCTAAGACCCATTTAGCCATTCTTTATTCAACATACCTAAAATACCTGACCTGAACATGTTTTTTTCTTAAGGGAGGAAACCAGAGTACCAAGGCAGAGCCATTACAAACAACAAATGCAAAATTCCACTAAGAAAAGCCTGAACAGATTTGTCTGTGCCGGTGTTATTCAATGCATTACTGTACTCAAATAACAATTTAGACATACGGTCAGAGTAAAAATTAGCAGCAGGCAGGAACAGACAAAATGGAAGCATTACCCATGTTCATACCTGTCAGTCAAGAAAGCACAGATTATATTCTTAGCATCTTTGGAGATCTCTACATCATCAGGGAAGTTTAGGGAGTTTTTATGGTCCATGATCTTACTGTAGGTTCCCACCAGAGAGTCGGCATAAAAAGGTGTGTCACCTGAGAGCGAGCACAGCAGTTTATTAATAATTCTGTTGAAAAAAATATATTTACACTGTGCAAACATTTTGAGATTTCTGTACTGACCAACAAGCATTTCAAAGATGAAGACCCCAACAGACCACCAGTCACACTCTCTCCCATAATAGCCATCGCCTCCTTGGGATTTTAACACTTCAGGAGAAATGTAGTCCGGCGTTCCAACTGCTGTGTCACAGTGCACCATACCGGTCTGCAACACAAATCCAGGTATTAATCTCAAAAGTTTTTTTTTCTTTCTAAGACTCCTTTTTGCTAACTGTAATAAACATTAACAGTAATAAACAATGACACCCCACCCAAATGTAACCAAATTTAGTGGTGAAAATTATCCTCGTAAAGTCACACTAAACTTGTTTAAGCCTTGTGTGAGCTTAAGATTCACGATACGCACTTACTCTTAGGATTCAAAAGGGACTCGTTTAGCAAGTGTCATAAATCAGCAACTAATTAATATAGTTTTTACTTTCAATGCTCAAATTCTTTTACTTAACTTCAGATCTATTTATCTCTAAGTCAGTGGTTCTTAACCTTGTTGGAGGTACCGAACCCCACCAGTTTCATATGCGCATTCACCGAACCCTTCTCTAGTGAAAAATATATACCGGTATATTTTTTTCAAATTCAAGAAAAAGTTATATGTTTTTTTACTGATGCACAAAATGAACCGTGCATGAACATCACCTTGTTCAAAGAACAAAACCAACACAGTGCATGAACTCACAACAAATTACACACCTTACCATGAATTGATTAACGTGGACCCCGACTTAAACAAGTTGAAAAACTTATTCGTGTGTTACCATTTAGTGGTCAATTGTACGGAATATGTACTGTACTGTTTCATATAATGTATTCTCTTCCTTTGCAATCTGCTAGTTAAAGTTTCAATCAATCAATCAAACAACCTGCAAATCAGATGGAAAATTAGAGGGAACATTGTTTGAAGGTATCTATGATACGCTGATAGGGAGAAGTTTTTATTTACACGATAATTCGGATGTGTCTTTACCTCTGTGGCGGAGGCTCCGCCGAACCCCTGAGGCCGACTCACCGAACCCCTAGGGTTCGATCGAACCCAGGTTAAGAACCACTGCTCTAAGTACAGTCAATGTTTAATATTTGTTTATGTTCTTTGATCTTTTTGTCTAAAATAATATTCCATAATGGGAAAATGCAAACTATGCAATGTCTCTTAAAAAAAATGGGAGACATTGGGGAACACGCTTTTTTTTTGCTGTACCAGAATATGATGAAGCATATGTAGCACTTGGCTTCACTGTAACCAAGGTGGGAGCCAAGGAAAGACCGGTATGTTGTTTCCTTTAATATAAATATGCTTACAATGTTATGCAGATGTTTAGTTATAACAACGTTGTAGACAATTTATACTATTTATAGTCGCGGTGGAAAGTGGGAGGGGCGCGAAATATTTTCTTCTTCCTAGAGGGGGCGTAACAGAAAATATTTGAGAAGCTATAAGATTTGAGAAGATACTGCAAGTAATGTCTTAACTTATTCAGTTGTTTTCAGCTGCATGTTTTAGTGATTCTATGTTTAATAATATATATTTACTTCATATTATTGTGTTATCAGTAGGGCAATCAAAAATAACGAGTTAACTTATTTGGTTAATCACCAAACAATGATTGCATTAATCGTGTATGTATGCACAAAGAGAGGCGAAGAAGTCTTGGGTCACTGAGCAGATTCTGTACAAGATGAAAGAGAGGAAAATGGAAGAACACTAACACTGAGCATGGCAGAGAGATGTACAAGAAATTATTTAATAAAATCGACAGAACTTGTGCCAACTGGTAGGAGAATCAATGTAATAAACTAGAAGACTTGGAAAGAATAGGTCGGTCGAATCTGATATACGCAAAGGTTAAGGAGCTCTGCCAGGAAGACCATGGAGAAAAGAAACAGGATTGTTTGCCCAGCAAAGATGGCTGTCTATTGACAGACGCAAGTGATATCAGCAACAGATGGAAGGAATACATAGAGGAGTTGTACGCCAGTGAAGACAAGCCCAACGGTCTTCCCTTATAGAGTTGGAGGAGGAAGTTGATGCAGTTGACGCAGATAGCCGCGGTCCTGATATCTTAAAATAAGAAATTGTGAATGCAATTGATCAACTAAAGGCTGGGAATTCGGAAGGCATTGACGCTAAACTGGCAGAAATCTGGTAGGCCTTAGGTGCAAAAAGAGTCCAGGCATTTGTGGAGCCTGCTACACTTCTTATACCACCGGCCAGAGGACTGGATGACATTGGTCCTAGTACGCATCGAGAAAAGACCACAAACTACTACATTACGACAAACACAGAACCATTAGTTTGGCTGTCCATGCCTCAAAGGTCATTCTGCATGTCTTGACCAACAGAATACAACCAAAGGCCAGAGTTTTTTCAGCAATGACCAGTTCGGATTACAGAAGGGTGTTGGTATTAGGGAAGCTATAGCAGTTATGAGATTACTAAGAGAGAGATGTATCGACTACAACCAGGACATATACAGTATCTTTGCTTTGTGGATTATGAGAACGCCTTTGACAGAGTAGATTGGATTAAAAACTCTTAGCGATCCTAAAGGGCATTGGTGTCGATTGGTGTGATCGAAGGTTGATTGT
Source organism: Nerophis lumbriciformis (assembly GCF_033978685.3). Classification (NCBI taxonomy): domain Eukaryota; kingdom Metazoa; phylum Chordata; class Actinopteri; order Syngnathiformes; family Syngnathidae; genus Nerophis; species Nerophis lumbriciformis. The sequence goes on along the minus strand of NC_084555.2, from coordinate 19,884,555 downwards.
GGGACAATATACTGTATGGGACAGACTGCGACAGTAGAGGCTAAAGGATAGTATGACAAATCCTGCTGTAATCGGACGTAAAACCAGACGGGGGTGTTGTTTATCACCCTTGCTGTATGTTTTCTATGCTGAAACTATGCGTAGAGGTGCCTTAAATCAGGTGGATGAAGCCATCTCGGTGGGAGGACATCTCATCTACTCAGTGGCATAGTGGTTAGAGTGTCCGCCCTGAGATCGGTAGGTTGTGAGTTCAAACCCCGGCCGAGTCATACCAAAGACTATAAAAATGGGACCCATTACCTCCCTGCTTGGCACTCAGCATCAAGGGTTGGAATTGGGGGTTAAATCACCAAAAATGATTCCCGGGCGCAGCCACTGCTGCTGCCCACTGCTTCCCTCACCTCCCAGGGGGTGATCAAGGGTGATGGGTCAAATGCAGAGAATAATTTTGCCACACCTAGTGAGTGTGTGACAATCATTGGTACTTTAACTTTTTAAGACAGTGAGATACGTGGATGACCAGATCACAGTAGCTGGCTCTGTTAACAGCTTACAACTCATGATGACCAGGATGCATGAGACGGCAGAAGAGTACAGCATAAAAATAAACAGTAAGAAAACAAAGGTGATTAAGATCTCAAAGCAGCTGGGTGAAAAATTTGCGATCCGCCTTGGTGGTATACAGCTGAACCAAGTGACACAGTTTAGCTACCTTGGCAGTATACTTGCCCAATATAGATACTGTGACATCAAGTCAAGGATCGCACATGCGAATGATGCATGTTCTAACATAAAAGAACTGCTGACCTTGAAAAAGACAATAATCAAGACGATGGTCTGGTGTACATTGTACGGTGCAGAAACATGGACATTTCACAAAGAAGAGATCAGACAACTGGAAAGCTGCTAGATGTGGATGTGGAAGAAGGTCATGAACATCTGGTAGTCGGACAAGACAAGTAATGAAGAACTGCTACGGCTGGCCAGAGAAGAAAGGGCTATAGTGTACATCGTCCCGAGAGAGCAGAGAGCCTGGATCGGTCACACGCTACGTCACAGAGAATTGACTGGTCATGATTGAAGGTAGAGTGGAGGACAAGAAGAAGATCTGTGATGCTAGATAGGGTAAAGGATGGTAGCTCTTATGAAAATGTCAGGAGGCACCAGTGAAGTGAATGCTTTAAAGACTGGGCCTGCCTTAGGGCAGACCACTACAAAGAGAATATGCAGATTAATCACATAATCAATTTTGAACGTACACGCGCCTTTAAACACAGATGGTTACCTAAAAGACAGCGCAAGTTGTTATATGGCGAGTATATGTTATATGTTACCAGGTATTGATAAAAAAAATAAATGTCATTTAAGTAAAACATATTAAAAAAAAATTCTGTATGACATTTTGACAATGAAATTGCATTTGTGTTTAAATATTGGGGTCCAATTAATCCAAATGGTGCAGGTGATCAATAACCTGTGATTAATCATGGTAAATCCAAATTCAAAAGTTTAATTAATCTGATCAAAAATAATAATTTGACAACGCTAGTTATAATATATAACAGTTATTTAGGATTGTCACCCTTTGGATTTTTTTTTTTTTTTTTTCATTTTAACGGCAGATTTTAGGCCACAATTTAACCCTGCGACAGTTCACTATTTGAATTATTTCCTCTGCAAAACATATTTGTTTTAAAATTTTAACAACTTAAAACGTCGGCCAGCATCCCAGAAATCAATCAAAGTTTATTTATATACAGTAGCCTTCAATCAAAAATGCCTCAAAGGGCATTTGAAAAGATTGTGTGCTTTACTCTACTAAAACATATTCCCCCAGCCATTTTGAACCTTTTCATGGTTGAATGCAACTCACAGAGTCCATCTTCATGCACGTGCCGAAATCTGCAAGCTTCAGGTGTCCGTGTCCGTCCAGCAGCATATTGTCTGGCTTGACGTCGCGGTGGATGAAGCCCATCGAGTGAATAGCATGCAGTGCCATCACCACTTCTGCCGTGTAAAACTTGGCCCATTTCTCTGGCACGTCATAGGTACTGGTGAGGTTGACCAGGTCACCTCCTGGCATATATTCCATCACCATGTAGAGGTAGTGCTCATCTTGGAAGGCGCAGCACAACTAGACAACAAATAACAATTTTGAATATTAAGCAAGCATTGGTGATATTGTCATTATAAGCGCTAACACAGACAAATTATTTATAGGGGCGAAGTTATCACGTCCATGTCTCCCTATGTTTATATCATTGTGTTGTGTTGCTGTTTCCTTGCTTCCCTGCTCCGTGTAAGTTTACTATAGATCATAATTCATGCATCTCACCTGGACATGAGACGTCTGAGTAGGTAATCCGACAAGTTGGGACATTTTCACAGCCAATTTAGGACCTGGAACTGGCGAGAACGACACAAAAAGCGCTTGTCTCATCACCCCCGTACCCCACCCCATTTCTTTGTGAGGATTATGAGTCAAATTTCACCTAAATAGGAATATATAAACTTCCTAGCAGACGGCATTCTAATGACAGCTGACGTTGCACAGTAAGTGATGTTTTATTATCTTTGTTGGCTCTTATAAAATCTGCAGTGAGCAGAAATCTGTGATGAAGAAAAAAAAAAGCAAACATTGTGATGCATTTTGAAATTAATGATCAAAAAATTTAAATGGTCAAAATACGAAAATATTACCTGGTATAATAAAAATGTCCGTTACTACATTACATATACACTTACATCATGTATATAAAACCCTAATGGAAGTGTTTGGATGTTTTTAGTGGCCCATAGGCTTCATTGTAAGCAGACTTTTGATCAAATTTATTTAATATTTAGAATGCTTTTTTTTTTTTTAATCTGTCCGTCGTCATGTCTTTATAATGTTTGTGAACAATACGCAAAATTCCCCAAAAAAAGTGCAGTTCCCCTTGAAAGAGGACGTATCATACATTTTCAACCCTTTGCATTTGATTGCAGCTCCACACGATTACCCACACAGAAAGCTTTATAAGTGAAAATTCTGAGGACTTCCAAAGGGCAGGCTAACGCTGCCAAGCCCCACCACCTCATCTTGCGGTTGTGGGAGTTTAGAGTAAACAGCAAATATTACAAAAGTATCAAAATATCTGTTGAAAACGTCAACATTTTCAAGAGATATTTAAAACACTGTAATAGTTGTAAACAGCAGAAGCAGCGCACAGTGATATAACTTCTGAGGCAGAGTGGGGGAGAGGGCAGACCTAAAACATTTACATGGGCATGCTCATATAAGTAAGTCAGGCACACACTGACGTCAATGCAACCTCACTTTTTTCAAAAAGGCTGTAAAACACTTTGTGCAGAGAGATCCAAAACTGCTAGCAGGGCTCACTTTCAAATGCATTATTATTATTTAAGCTTTGGCATCAGTTAACATGAGTATGCAATATTGTAACAACATGTATAAGTCAAAAAGAGAAAAATACTGTATTGACGATGACAAAAATATTGTAAGAAAATGGCTGTAAAAGAAAATAAATAGGGATGCTGAGATCAGTGATTCATGCTTCCGATTCCAATACCAATCATTCATAAGTGAGATCGGCCGATACCAATTCCGATGTCCATCCATCCATCCATTTTCTACCGCTTATTCCCTTTGGGGTCGCGGGGGGCGCTGGAGCCTATCTCAGCTACAATCGGGCGGAAGGCGGGGTACACCCGCAAATAATCATTAACTTTAGAATTTGATGCCAGCAACATGTGACAAAGAAGTTGGGAAAGGTGGCAATAAATACTGATAAAGTTGAGGAATGCTCTTCAAACACGTATTTGGAACATCCCACAGGTGAACAGGAAAATTGGGAACAGGTGGGTGCCATGATTGGGTATAAAAGTAGATTCCATGAAATGCTCAGTCATTCACAAAAAGGATGGGGCGAGGGTCACCACTTTGTCAACAAATGCGTGAGCAAATTGTTGAACAGTTTAAGAAAAACCTTTCTCAACCAGCTATTGCAAGGAATTTAGGGATTTCACCATCTACGGTCCGTAATATCATCAAAGGGTTCAGAGAATCTGGAGAAATCACTGCACGTAAGCAGCTAAGCCCGTGACCTTCGATCCCTCAGGCTGTACTGCATCAACAAGCGACATCAGTGTGTAAATGATATCACCACATGGGCTCAGGAACACTTCAGAAACCCACTGTCAGTAACTAAAGTTGGTCGCTACATCTGTAAGTGCAAGTTAAAACTCTCCTATGCAAGGCGAAAACCGTTTATCAACAACACCCAGAAACGCAGTCGGCTTCGCTGGGTCTGAGCTCATCTAAGATGGACTGATACAAAGTGGACAAGTGTTCTGTGGTCTGACGAGTCCACATTTCAAATTGTTTTTGGAAACTGTGGATGTCGTGTCCTCCGGACCAAAGAGGAAAAGAACTATCCGGATTGTTATAGACGCAAAGTTAAAAAGCCAGCATCTGTGATGGTATGGGGGTGTATTAGTGCCCAAGACATGGGTAAATTACGCATCTGGGAAGGCGCCATTAATGCTGAAAGGTAAATACAGGTTTTGGAGCAAAATATGTTGCCATCCAAGCAACGATACCATGGAACGCCCCTGCTTATTTCAGCAAGACAATGCCAAGCCACGTGTTACATCAACGTGGCTTCATAGTAAAAGAGTGCGGGTACTAGACTGGCCTGCCTGTAGTCCAGACCTGTCTCCCATTGAAAATGTGTGGCGCATTATGAAGCCTAAAATACCACAACAGAGACCCCCGGACTGTTGAACAACTTAAATGTACATCAAGCAAGAATGGGAAAGAATTCCACCTGAGAAGCTTAAAAAATGTGTCTCCTCAGTTCCCAAACGTTTACTGAGTGTTGTTAAAAGGAAAGGCCATGTAACACAGTAGTGAACATGCCCTTTACCAACTACTTTGGCACGTGTTGCAGCCATGAAATTCTAAGTTAATTATTATTTGCAAAAAAAAATAAAGTTTATGAGTTTGAACATCAAATATCTTGTCTTTGTAGTGCATTCAATTGAATATGGGTTGAAAAGGATTTGCAAATCATTGTATTCCGTTTATATTTACATCTAACACAATTTCCCAACTCATATGGAAACGGGGTTTGTAGTATTGATCATGTTCTGATACTTCACTTCGTGTCGACACCACCAATTTATGGATCGATCCGCCCTCTTACATGTTGTGTACTAGCTGCAATGCTGACAACCTGACACACCAACAGTTGCGGATATATTATCCTCTCTATAGACTCTTAATAATCTACTTTTAACTTCCTGTTAATAGCTGCTTACTTTCTGCTGCAAAAAGATTACAACTAGACTTCTTAAACTACAACGTGCTTTTCTCTTCTGTTGTTTCAAGCGAGTTATGAGCATGCCTGCTCCTGGCCTGCTCTTGGTGTGTAACATCCATCCATCCATTTTCTACCGCTTGTCCCTATCGGGGTTGCGAGAGGTGCTGGAGCCTATCCCAGCTGCATTCGGGCGGAAGGCTGGGTACACCCTGGACAAGTCGCCATCTCATCGCAGGGCCAACACAGATAGACAGACAACATTCACACTCACAGTCACACATTAGGGCCAATTTAGTGTTGCCAATAAACTTATCCCCAGGTGCATGTTTTTTTAGGTGGGAGGAAGCCGGAGTAACCGGAGGGAACCCAGGCAGTCACGGGGAGAACATGCAAACTCCACACAGAAATATCCCGAGCCCGGGATTGAACTCAGGAACTTCATATTGTGAGGCACATGCACTAACCCCTGTTTCATCGTGCTGCCGGTGTGTAACATGTTTAACCTCATTTTTCATACTTGATAATGAAACTTAAAATATTGGAAAATGTTGTTTATATGCCATAATGGAGGTGACTAATATTAACTTAGAGGAGCAGCTTCGTACTGTGTTTGGAGACACACAATTAACTGCTAGCTGGTCAGCAAGGGTACTAAATAAATACAATATTAGCCATTGAGGATCGCTGTTCTTGATCAGTATTAATCGACAATGGCAATCACGTACTTTATCATGAAAGTAGGCTGATCCTGGTCATTGGCCGCTTGATTGGCACATCCCTAAAAATAAATACGGTTGACTTAAATGACATACCTGCACCACCCATGGACTGTTGGCAAAGGCCATGATGTCCCTTTCTTCCCAAAAGAAGGCCGAGTCTGAGCGTTTGATCATCTCAAACTTGCTGAGAAGCTTCATGGCGTAGACTTTCTGAGAGGCTTTATGCCTGACCTTAATAGTGGTACACAATACCGAGGAGCCCTTAGCCACATTGTGTTGAATCAGATGACAAACTGTGTGTTTCATGCGCACTTTCTGATATTTTGGCTTGAAAGTGAGGATACATTAACTATAAGTTTCAAATGTTGAAAGTCCACTATGAACTTGTTTTTAAGTGTCAATGGAAAAGAATCAGGGTCTTTAATTTTTTAGACATTACTCACCAGTTGAACCTCACCAAAAGCTCCTCGTCCAATAACTTTAACTCTGTCAAAGTCTTCTGACTTCATCTGGAGCTCTCGAACTTGTCTTATGACGGCGTCATCTGAACAGACAAATCGTTTTTAGTATTATCAATATTGTGATGGGAGAATTTCCGTTTTTAATAACAATCACAACAAACTTACATCTGTTCAGGAAGTTTTCAATGTTTTTATTCTTGCGAAGTGCAGGGTAGTCCAAATCTAAGACTAGAGCATTTATGGAATCCTGGAAAAAAATCAAAAGTAAAATTCAAACAAAACTAAATATGGAACATTATTTTTAGTTGTCTCGGCAGGTTCATCAATCTCCCTAAAAAGCAATAAATGCTAGCAACAGAACATCAATGGATGGGAAAATAAATATAAAACATGTCACCAAACACAATTTATATTTCATTAGATCATTGACCCAAGATTCAGACAGCAAGATGTACTTTATTAATCCTGTGGGAGAAAATAAAACAGTTTCAAGATTTTTAATACTAACAACAAAACGGTTTCTAAAAGGTATTGCAAAATAGTCATACACTGTGACTAAACAGAAAAAAAGTGCATGTCCAGACTCTGCGGTGGCGTGCAAAACCAACCGGAATAAAACAGCAGCAGGATTGAATTAAACTTAGCCTGGGGTTTTACCCTTTAACATCACAAACTGCATTGTGAGTCCAGTGTCTGCACACTGCATGACTCAGTTTTCCATCAGCTGCCGCCTACTAGACTGTCACTGGCATTCATCTGCTGACAAATGATAAGATCACTGTTTCTTTTGACATTATGTAAACGGTCTGAAAAAGATGGTTTAGCGCTGAGCAATTAATACTTTCTGCACAGTTCAACAATAATCTGTTTAAGGAGGATCCATATAGGTAGTAACAACAATCACATGAGGTACAGTATCAGCAAATGAAGAATTAGTGAAAGACTATATAGATTCAGTCTTGTGATAGTCAAGAGAGTTCTATGAAAGATTATGTTTGCAGTTTAAATTAGGGACAGAACTCAGCACTCTTCTACTTTGTTGTGTGGGGAACTGCGCTTTTTTTTGGAATGTTGCTTATCGTTCACAATCATTATGAGAGACAAGAAGACACGTTTTTTTTTAGGATTATCAAGATGATAAAAAAATGCTTGAAATATGGGGCTAATGGAAGTCACTGTTGTAGCCTTCAAAGCCCTCCAACAACATTTTATATACACACTGCAAGTCTATACACAGGTAAAAGCCAGTAAATTAGAATATTTTGAAAAACTTGATTTATTTCAGTAATTGCATTCAAAAGGTGTAACTTGTACATTATATTTATTCATTGCACACAGACTGATGCATTCAAATGTTTATTTCATTTAATTTTGATGATTTGAAGTGGCAACAAATGAAAATCCAAAATTCCGTGTGTCACAAAATTAGAATATTGTGTAAGGCTAATACAAAAAAGGGATTTTTAGAAATGTTGGCCAACTGAAAAGTATGAAAATGAAAAATATGAGCATGTACAATACTCAATACTTGGTTGGAGCTCCTTTTGCCTCAATTACTGCGTTAATGCGGCGTGGCATGGAGTCGATGAGTTTCTGGCACTGCTCAGGTGTTATGAGAGCCCAGGTTGCTCTGATAGTGGCCTTCAACTCTTCTGCGTTTTTGGGTCTGGCATTCTGCATCTTCCTTTTCACAATGCCCCACAGATTTTCTATGGGGCTAAGGTCAGGGGAGTTGGCGGGCCAATTTAGAACAGAAATACCATGGTCCGTAAACCAGGCACGGGTAGATTTTGCGCTGTGTGCAGGCGCCAAGTCCGGTTGGAACTTGAAATCTCCATCTCCATAGAGCAGGTCAGCAGCAGGAAGCATGAAGTGCTCTAAAACTTGCTGGTAGACGGCTGCGTTGACCCTGGATCTCAGGAAACAGAGTGGACCGACACCAGCTGGACTGCTGCTGAGTGGTCCAAAGTCATGTTTTCTGACGAAAGCAAATTTTGCATTTCCTTTGGAAATCGAGGTCCCAGAGTCTGGAGGAAGACAGGAGAGGCACAGGATCCACGTTGCCTGAAGTCTAGTGTAAAGTTTCCACCATCAGTGATGGTTTGGGGTGCCATGTCATCTGCTGGTGTCGGTCCACTCTGTTTCCTGAGATCCAGGGTCAACGCAGCCGTCTACCAGCAAGTTTTAGAGCACTTCATGCTTCCTGCTGCTGACCTGCTCTATGGAGATGGAGATTTCAAGTTCCAACAGGACTTGGCGCCTGCACACAGCGCAAAATCTACCCGTGCCTGGTTTACGGACCATGGCATTTCTGTTCTAAATTGGCCCGCCAACTCCCCTGACCTTAGCCCCATAGAAAATCTGTGGGGTATTGTGAAAAGGAAGATGCAGAATGCCAGACCCAAAAACGCAGAAGAGTTGAAGGCCACTATCAGAGCAACCTGGGCTCTCAGAACACCTGAGCAGTGCCAGAAACTCATCGACTCCATGCCACGCCGCATTAACGCAGTAATTGAGGCAAAAGGAGCTCCAACCAAGTATTGAGTATTGTCCATGCTCATATTTTTCATTTTCATACTTTTCAGTTGGCCAACATTTCTAAAAATCCCTTTTTTGTATTAGCCTTAAGTAATATTCTAATTTTGTGGCACACGGAATTTTGGATTTTCATTTGTTGCCACTTCAAATCATCAAAATTAAATGAAATAAACATTTGAATGCATCAGTCTGTGTGCAATGAATAAATATAATGTACAAGTTACACCTTTTGAATGCAATTACTGAAATAAATCAAGTTTTTCAAAATATTCTAATTTACTGGCTTTTACCTGTATATTGTGGTAACAGACGAGTCCATAACAATATGTACTTTGTTGAATATTTACCTATCTATCATAATAATAATTTCCGAGACTGATTTTTTCCGGGCATTGATTTCTGTTTCCAAAGGAGCGCACGTCTGACTTCTGGCAACAAATGTTTGTTCCTACTTCCGGAATCAAACACGCATGTGCGTTCTAATCATGGCAAACTTGGTAACAAACAACGAAGACTACTATTTTTGGACAAATTAGGATTAGCAACCTTATACTTTTGAAGCTAAATATACTGAGGATGAACTACTGCTTATAGAAGCGAGCACGAACAAGAGGGTGAGACGTTGGAGCAGACGGAAGCCGGGAGGGTGAGGTGAAAGCGACGACACTATGAATGTGGAACTTGGAGACAAGCTTTTTCAACATAAATGGATTGCTTACACAAAATCAGGAGGAAATGTCCCCAGCCAGCTGGACCAGACAGACAACTGTCTATCGAGTGAGTCACTTTATTATCGATCATGATACACGCAGCACGCCATGCGTCATGATGCGTGTTATTACAACTACACAGCATACGCTCCCTGGCTAGCTCAGCTGTGTACAAACATTACATGATATGTGGGCTAATGCTTTACAAATATTGTAATATGATTGTTCATGTTTTTCAGGCAGTACATATTGGTGTCTTATCACATTGTGTTGTGCATTACAAACTCAAACGCGTTTTGTGCTGACATAGAAGCTAGCTTATCGCTTGCCGTAGTTAGCTTTTACGCCTAATACTCTAGCATGGCGATGTGATACTACACTAGAAAAATAATTCCTCAGTGTTCACTCTTACAATAACAATGTCGGTACAGCTTGGTTATTGTACGGGTTATGGAACGTAAATGAAGTATTGTTGATGTTTTTGAATGCATTTTTAAAGTGATTTAGATGTAGAATTAATCCCATTACCTGCATTTCTAGCCACCTAGAATGTGCCGATTTTTACATGTTAGAAAGCGAAAAAATCTATATATGTGCTTTTGTCTTCTTGTTTCCCTTAATGATTGTGAACGATAGGCAAAATTCCAAAAAACAGTGCAGTTCCCCTTTAAGTATGGAAGAAGGCAATATTGTTTTATAAATACCTCCATTATACTTTCATGGTTTGATTTCAAATTTTCGGGACTTTATGGGGATCCCATATACACAAAAACAGGTACCAACAGCTAAGAAAAGTTGGTTTTGCATAGGAGGAGCCCTTTATAAAAAGAGAAAAGTATGTAACATCCTGTGTAGGCCAATTAAGCGGTTTTAACCAAAATCATTCTAATCATGCTATAAAGGCTCTTTGTGTCTTTGTGTTTTCCAAAAAAGACAGCAATTCCGATACCTGTAATAACCCTTGCTATTTGGAAATAAACTGTATAATTTACACTAACCCTAGCAAATAATGTGTATCAGAATTAGTTTTAACTTTAGGTATAGTATCTAGCACATATTATGATTGATGAATTTAGTGTTTAAAAGGCGTGTCCATACACACGTGTCTGAATTGTATACATAGGATCCGTGTCTATCTCCACCCCTTGCTCTTTTCAGAGTCTTATCTGCCTGTCCTCTTGTTCTTTACGTCGTTCCCCGTTCGACTGCAGGCAGTCAGTCAGCGACGAGCTCGCACAACTGTTTCGACAACTCAACAGCACTTCCCCATTAAAGGACTAACCTCACACAAAACTACTATCTAAGGAAAAAAATACACATGCGGGGGGTGGAGAAGGGCATACAGTTAAGAGGGGGTGTGCACATAAATACATGGAGCAGGATCTCCCTAAAAGCAATTCAGGAAATGATCCACCCCGCCCCGTGCCTGGCAGATAATTTCACTGTGACAATGAGTGCAACTCATTTCCTCTGCGGCCGTACTGGCTGCGACTAATGCTCTGAAATGTTCTAAGTTAACATGAAATAACTTCACATATACAATAAAATAGAGAGAAACATTTAAACTACTATTAAAACAAAAATACTACAGTGCCTAATCCAAAGATCAAATTTGTCAATAATATTTTACTTTTAACACTATAGTTTTTACCTTTAAATGCAAATAACAGGTAAAAGCAGATTAAATACTATCATACTGTTAAAACTACAATTGAGGGTTTAAATACAGTATAAAACAATGCAATTATGAAAGCAATACTGTGCGCGATGCCGCTCACTCAGTATGCCCCAGTATGTTTTTCTTTTGTGGTCAAGTTGCAATAATGTGGTGGTTTTGTCACACTACAGGAAATACAGAGACATACAATGACACTGCACAAGACAAGGCTTTCTATTTAAAGGTTGAGCTAACCATCATTTTAGGAATACGACATGTTTACTTTAGGGTATTATATTCTAATGTATAAAGAATTGGGCTTACTTACTAGTTGCTGCATGAACATTTACATACTGTATCAACTGTGTACTAAATGTTCATATTTCTATGTTGAATAGTAGACCTTACAACGATATGACCGGGATGTTGGGATCTGCCAATTATTAGGCGCCGACCGAATTCTGTCTATAGTACCGGGTATTGCCCATCCATCCATTTTCTACCGCTTATTCCCTTTGGGGTCGCTGGAGCCTATCTCAGCTACAATCGGGCGGAAGGCAGGGTACACCCTGGACAAGTGGCCACCTCATCGCAGGGCCAACACAGATAGACAGACAACATTCACACTCACATTCACACACTAGGGCCAATTTAGTGTTGCCAATCAACCTATCCCCAGGTGCATGTCTTTGGAGGTGGGAGGAAGCCCACACAGTCACGGGGAGGACATGCAAACTCCACACAGAAAGATCCAGAGGCCGGGATTGAACTCACGACTACTCAGGACCTTCGTATTGTGAGGCAGACGCACTAACCCCTCTTACACCGTGCTGCCCTCTACCGGGTATTGATTCCCATAAAATCAAACGGTGCCATATTTCAATACCTGTGTTGCTTTTGACGTCACATCCGGTTGCAGACTAGTCACTGGCTCAAACACTTAGCGGGAAATAAGCACTCAAGCAGCGCTCAGAGCGGACCGCCTCTGGATAATGTAACAATTTTCAATGCCAACCAAGCAAAAATGCCTGACAAAAAACACTAACATACAAATGAGGCTCCTCTTTTCAAAATGCACTACCTCGATTCTAATCTACATTGGATTTGGCAAAGGGATGTTACATAGTAGAGATGCGCGGATAGGCAATTATTTCATCCGCAACCGCATCAGAAAGTCATCAACCATCCGCAATCCACCCGATCTAACATTTGATCAGAACCGCATCCGCCCGCCATCCGCCCGCACCCGCCCGTTGTTATATATCTAATATAGACGATGCAAGGCATTAGTGAGGTTATAAAGCTTTTGCCTGTTACAGAAAGGAGACTGATCCAATGCAGCACAGACATTCGCGTGCCACGCTGTCACGACCCAGACGCACACCAGTGCGCAATCATATGGGAGCCGCGCTGAGCGCACCTCCAAGCGCGTCTCGCTGCCGGCGACGGCCGGGTATATGGGCCCGACGCTCCAGCGCCATCCATTTTCAGGGCTAGTTGATTCGGCAGGTGGGTTGTTACACACTCCTTAGCGGGTTCCGACTTCCATGGCCACCGTCCTAGCTGCTGTCTATATCAACCAGGGTGAGCCCCACCCCTTTCGTGAGCGCACTGCGCGCGGCGTGACCCCTGTTACGCGCCCCCGGCAACAGGGGTGGCGGGCAGGTAAGCTGCGCGGGCGGAGCGCGCGGAGTGACCCCTGTTACGAGCCCCCGGCCACGGGGGTGGCGGGCAGGTAAGCTGCTTACCTGCTGCGCGTGACGCCGGCCGCGGCGAAGGCGGACGAGGCGGGGTGTCGGTGCGGTGGGCGCGGTGGTGACCCTGGACGTGCGTCGGGCCCTTCTCGCGGATCGCCTCAGCTACGGCTCCCGGTGGGGCCCTCTCGGGGGAAGGGGCCTCGGTCCCGGACCCCGGCGAGGCGTCCCTTCTCCGCTCCGTAAAAGTGTCCATCTCTTTTTTTTTTTTTCTTCTGTTGTGGCATATGCAGCAGGTGCCTGCTCGTTTTTCGTATGTGGGTAACAACATTTAACTATGTATATATATTTCCGAATTGGTTTAACTGCCTGCGATGAGGTGGCGACTTGTCCAGGGTGTACCCCGCCTTCCGCCCGATTGTAGCTGAGATAGGCTCCAGCGCCCCCCGCGATCCCAAAGGGAATAAGCGGTAGAAAATGGATGGATGGTTTAACTGCCACCCGCCTGAATCTATTTAAAATCAAATTGTTTTTTATTTCAACCACCCGACCCGACCCGACCCGCGGATAAAATCTAATTTTTTTTAATTTCATCCGCCCGATCCGCGGATAATCCGCGTACTCCGCGGTTGTGCCCGCAAACCGCGCATCTCTATTACATAGTGATTTCAACACCTCCAAATTTGGTAATGAAAACTACAACTAAGATGTACGTTACCATCAAACACCTGGTTTGTGATAAGTACTATACTTACAGTATAAACACTTTTAGGACGCAACAAAAGACTAGATTAAGTTTCCTGGCAATGACTACTCCCCCGAAGCAACACATCGTACCGTAGCCTATACACTACTGCCATCTAACGTCCTGGAGTTGCAAATGCATGACAAGTCTACTATATGATACTTGCAAATGAGATACAGAAGTGTAAGAAAACAAGACATAACAAATGGACAGCACATACTTATCAGCACAATGTTTGATTGTAAATAAAACAATTAGATTAAATTATCAAACAAATTACCATTTCTGAACACACACACAGAAGTACCGATATTTGGTACAGTTGAGTGTCGTTATCCATTTCAACGTACCGGGAATTGGTACCGTATACACTCAAATGTGAAAGGTACCCAGTCTCGAGCCGATACAATATCCAATGAACAGTATACTATTGCTACTTAATCTACCTCGTACATAAACTTAAACTACTGTATTATTTACATATCAAAAGCATTCCTAACCATTTTTGACAATTTTGGCCGTACTCCAAAGATCAGTTGCAAGGGTTAAAACTCGGGCTAAATGATTTGGAGAAACAATGATTTAAACTAAATTACTATTATTTATATTTTCATTAGTGATTTCAAGGGGTTATATGGTGATATTTTTTACATTTCCTTGTGGTCTACAGAAGATGTAATAGAAGCGTTTTGGTCAACATTTTGCATAAATTTAGTTTCACAGACCAGCCGCTTTCAGACCGTCTCTTCAAAATGTGCCGTTTTGTGAAGCCTTCCTTCAGGCCAAGTAAGCCCCCTTCAACTGTATTTTCTCCCCGTCAGCCATCTTGTAGTTTTTAGCGCTTCCATATCGAGTCTACTGACAGATATAAGTTAGAACTATGCGCTACTTTGTATAAAAGATGGCAACAGCGGTAGATTTAGCATGCATGTTAGGGCTAGACAATCACATTTTAATTTCGATTATGGGGGATTAGCAACACTAAATTGGCCCTAAATTAAAATGGAAAAACTGAATGTTTTTGTTTTTTTATATTGGTATTGCTTTTTTAATTTATTGGTTACTTAATATTATTTTACTTGTTTATTCGTTACAAATTTATACGTGTTGTTCTTTTAAATTGTATTGAATGTTGAGTTTTGAGGGTGCAATAAATACTCATGTTTTCAAATTAATGAATAGTCGTGTTATTAATTGTGATTTCAATATCAGTCAAAATAATCGGGATTATTATTTTTGCCATATTCGTTCAGCCA
The DNA here is from genome assembly GCF_033978685.3 of Nerophis lumbriciformis. NCBI lineage: Eukaryota > Metazoa > Chordata > Actinopteri > Syngnathiformes > Syngnathidae > Nerophis > Nerophis lumbriciformis. The sequence continues at coordinate 19,869,454 of NC_084555.2, read as the reverse complement.
TAATACCTGTACATCTTACTGTTATGCTGGATCCACTATGGACTGGACTCTCACAATATTATGTTAGACCCACTCGACATCCATTGCATTCGGTCTCCCTAGGGGGGGGGGGGTTACCCACATATGCGGTCCTCTCCAAGGTTTCTCATAGTCATTCACATCGACGTCCCACTGGGGTGAGTTTTTCCTTGCCCTTATGTGGGCTATACCGAGGATGTCGTTGTGGCTTGTGCAGCCCTTTGAGACACTTGTGATTTAGGGCTATATAAATAAACATTGATTGATTGATTGATTGATGTACAAGCCAGTCTGCCCCACAACAAGAGGATAGAGGGGGAAAAAAGGAACTTATTGAGTACAACTACATACTACAACTGGATAAAAAATGGCAGACTCGCGCAAAGCTCTTCGGGTAAACCTCTTCCATAAATGGAGACACCCGCTGATGTAACTATGACAAAATATGTCACAATCGTCTTAAATTACAAACGACTTGTTTGGCACAGGGATCCAAATACACAAAAACAGGTACTAACAGGTAAGAAAAGTTGGTTTTGCATAATGGGACCCCTTCAAACAAAGTAGTTGCAAGGAAATTCAGTGACTATTATGTCTCCGTAATTTTATTCATTTTGGTGTTTCCGGATGTCAGTGAAGGCACCTTACCTATTATGGTGTGACTTTGACTTGGTATAGGTTAAGGCTGACTGTAACCTGTTACAATTTGTAAATAAAGTGACTATAAAGGAGCAGTTTCTTTGTTTCTTGTTACAATATGAACACAATAACTTTGTCTTTGCACTTTTGGTATAACGATTTGATTGCGCTCTTACTGAAGATACACGTAAATTGCAGATGACTTGTTTGATCCATCTCATTCACTTTGAAATAGTTCCACATTCCCGGCATGTTTCATTTTTAAGCTGCGTTTACCGGCTCGCTTATGACATCATTTGCCTTAGTTAAAGTAACATATTTTGCAGTGAATTGAAGCCTTTGCAAGAAAACTTTCGTGTTGCTCTCAGACATATTGTAACATTGGCTGAACAGAGATTACCAACTTCCATCCATCCATCCATTTTCTACCGCTTATTCCCTATCTCAGCTAGATTACCAACTTTGGACACAAAATATATACCAGAGTTTTTAAATGCCATTTTTAATGCCACTTAAAAAAATGAATGGCTCGCAAGACTGTCTCATCTGAGAATGTCCATCCATCCATCCATTTTCTACCGCTTATTCCCTTTTGGGGTCGCGGGGGGCTCTGGAGCCTATCTTAGCTACAATCGGGCGGAAGGCGGGGTACATCCTGGACAAGTCGCCACCTCATCGCAGGGCCAACACAGATAGACAGACAACTTTCACACTCACATTCACACACTAGGGCCAATTTAGTGTTGCCAATCAACTTATCCCCAGGTGCATGTCTTTGGAGGTGGGAGGAAGCCGGAGTACCCGAAGGGAACCCACGCAGTCACGGGGAGAACATGCAAACTCCACACAGAAAGATCCCGAGCCCGGGATTGAACCCAAGACTACTCAGGACCTTCGTATTGTGAGGCAGATGCACTAACCCCTCTTCCACCGTGCTGCCCTCATCTGAGAATGTATTTCTATTTATTTATTTTTCTGGGGTACCATCCAGTGTTCTGACTTCGTGCACAGCCGTAGACAATAGCCAATGAAAAGGTTCCGCCTGTCAATCATCACACTGTACCTTCAATTAAAATTATTAAAACGGGAACTGCTCTTAAGCCTTCTAAATAAACATCCAATTCTGAATTAGCTGATCAATACAGTATTTTTTTTTAAATTCTCTCTCTTTATAATGTGCTGTAAAAATGCCTATTCTCTCAATGTATGACTTATGAAAGCAACAAACTGGAGAATAACTTTTTTATCAGGATACAATTTTTTTAAATAGTTAAAAGGTTTTATGGAATAATAAATACTAGGAATGCAAATGATGCATGTGTTCGGAAATGGATGATTGATTTAAACATTTTAGAAAATACATGACATATCGATTGCATGCCCTGAGATGTTATGGAATGATATTTGTAAAAATCCCAATGAGATGCATTAAAAATAAACTGAGTCGATTTAACATCTTCAATAGATAGTATGTACATGCTCTCAATTGTTTAAAATAGGTACAGTAGATAGCAAGTTATTTATAAAGTGTCAGGCAGCTGAAGAACCTCCTTTTCATTTACTGTGGCAATATCAGAAAATAAGAATAGTCGTCTGTTGTGAAAATTGCCTTGTTTGACCATTCCAGGCCACTGTGGGTCACCTAAAAGTGTGTGCGTCACGAGAGTTGCTAATGTTAGCCAAGTTAGCTCATGAGTGTTGAACTGGAGACGACTGAAATAAAGGAGTGATGTATAAAACAAGCTAAGCTTCCTCATTAACAAGAGGAAGGTACAATGACCAAACAATGGCAAAGTTTGGGCCTACAAAGCCGTTTGATTTTGCCGTCCAGCTTAGTGTCTGCTAGGGAGGCAGCGCTTTTCTCGCTTTCGAACCTTACAAGACCTCGTGTATCCAGTTTTAAAGCCAGATACAAAGAAAAGAAACACGCAGACAGACGTAGCAATTTATCGATGACCACAACGTTCTTAAGTTCATTTTCGTTTATCATTTGATGGATTGACATATCGACTATTAGCCAAGTTCTATAATTGTTTTACATTTTGAATGCCTCTGGACATCATATTTGATTTTTTTTAATGCCATTTAAAGACTTAATTTTCGCAAAATATATTTCATGACTTGTAATGCTTTTTAAAGCCCCGCAAAAACCCTGTAAATTGTAAAGTGTTTTTTTTACCGTTACGAGGGCTATGTGCTTACATTTTAAAGAAATTGCCCTGTTCTAAATCTTTTTTCATTAGAGGACAGTAAATAATCTGTTTTGAAGAAATGCAAAGGCAGACAAAAATAGTTTTGAAGTTACCATAAGAAATGTTAATAAAACAGTGTGGCAATGTTTGGAATTGCTACAGTCAGAGCAAACACTCCCTCACTCTGACATTACATTCTTATATATAATTTTCTGTTCAGCAAGTGGTCATGTGGAGGAGGGAGTAATACATAAACATATCACCTAGGCAACATGAGAAACCAAATCTCTGCAACACAAAAAAGGAAATTATGTAAATGTTTTTTCACATGACGTTTTGCACAAATAAAGGGGAAAAAACATGGGTCAGTGCTTTAAAACATTTGCAGGGATTCTACTGTGAGTCACACAAGAGGAATTCAGTACTTCGAATATACTTCTATTAGAAATGTGACAGAAAAACAAGAAAAAGACTCAAGAAGCCATTTCTCACCTACTTAGTCACAGCATTTATCTATTAATATTAATTAACTGACAAGTATATGGGGAAACATGAAGCTCAATGGAGAATTAACATTAAATCAAACATAAATGTTTGAACATACTCTTTCACAATCCTGTATGATGCTCTTCTGTTTCTGTGCTATATTATTGTATGCACTTTCTGTGATGGCTTCCTTAAAATACTTGTTCAGTTGAGAATCATCAGTGATTTTTCCATAACCAACAGAAAGTGGATGGTTGCCAGGCAACTAGTACAAAATGCAAAGAGTTGACTAACTGCAGCCAAGAGTCAGTGTTCCATTTCATATTTGGTAGTCTATTATTCATAGCTTTATTAGATGTAATACAGAGCCCTTTTGGTAGTTCACTTCATATTGAAACTCAGACATCCTAGAAGTAATTGCAGGTCACATAAGTCGTTCTGTGAATTTATCAAGCTCCCTAACACTTCTTATTAACCACCTTATCAGTGGAAAGTCAGAACACAAACAACTCACTTAAAGGATTGTGCAGAATGTCACTGTTCTGATGGAATTCCAGCCGATTTAAAAATAGCTGTCAAGATAAACGGTGGATGGAGCAGAGTGAAGAGGACTGGGTAAAGACTTGGCATGGCCGATAAACTCTTCAAAACAGACAACAGCAGGAATCCTGCAGAGGCTCTCAAATAGCACACTGAATGTTCCCGCAGGGAATAGCTGGACTAGGCCTAACTCTTGAATTTGAATCATTTTTGTCCCATGCTCCTGTGCCCCATTCGTTTTTGGCACCCAGGCTTTATTAGACAGTCAACTGGGGAATGTGCAGGCAGAAAATAGCCAATGAAGGAACTATTACTGACTCTTGATCATCATCAATGAGAAAATGATTGCAACTGCAGTTGTCAACAAGGTGAACTGTTATTTATTTGTTTCCCTTTCAGGGCAATTTTCCCATTGAAAAAAAATAGGGATGCACAATATTATTGGTGGCCAGTAATTATCAGCCAATAATGTTAATTATGATGTCACATCGATAACTTCGATACTGAAAACTCAACGATAAAATGAGTCAATAATAATAATAAGATCTTATCATCTCCTTGTTTGTTGTAGGTCTCTTTGTTGTGGCTTGTGCTGCCGCATGGCTCCTCAACCCCTCCCATAAGGTATGGTCGCATATTTGTGATAACATGAGACTGCGTGCACGGCCTGTTGTGTAAAGAAAAAAGCAACATAGCACAGCAGTCTGCCATGTTGGCTTTCTTTAACAGGTCAGAAAAAGACATTTCACTTGTAGTTTGCAAAACGTGTTCTGCAGAAATTAAACAGAGACGAATAAAGACGAGCTTCAACACAATAAAATCAAAATTTATGGAATTGGTACAAAATTGCCCCTGCTGCTATGCTGAGACCTAGCGTTAAAAGCGGCAACCGCAGCAAAGGTAAAGCCAAAGGATTTATGACAATACGTTTTAATAAGAGGCAACAGTTTGAAAGAAAAAGACCATAGGTCGAAGGAATTTGTCTACAAAATGCGTAGTTGTTTATGTTTAACTTCATGGAGCATGTGGAAGCCCAGGTAACAATTAGTTAACTTTTATTATTTCTTAGTGGAAAAATTTATTTTATGTTCAACAATTGAATGTTGCCTTCCTAAGGGGCAGGCACTTATTGCACTATTACTTTATTACTGTCAGAGATAAATATAATTGTATTTATTTAATTTTTGTCAATCAACAAAAAATGCAACTACCGGTACTGTTGTTTTGATGATGTTGCTATATGTAAAAAAAACTCCTCGCAGCCGTCTTCTTGCCTTATTTCCTCTCGTTTGGTGTTGTAAAAAAGTCCTTGTTGTTTTCCTGTAAGAGAAAAGTGCAACTCCCACTGAATCATCACATCTACATACTGACACACACAAACACACACACCGTCTGGAATCTCTCTCCTCCCACTGGCAACACAAATAACTACATTACCCACAATCCCCATACCCTAGCCTCCCTAAAAAGTAGTACACATGCTAGCAGCGACCGGGCTAGGACAACATGTAAAAGCCAGAGCTGGAAGACCCTCCTGCCTCGTTAAGATCTCCCGTTTGGGAACACTTTGACTGCGCGATACAACAATGGAGAACGGAGGTTTTCCGACATTGTTCAGCAGCTGCTTCTGACAACACGTCAAACATGTGTTGCACCTTTCCTGCTTCCGGCTCCCAGACCGTAGTCGAGGAGCGCAGGGGAGACACTCCTCCAGGGCCGATGTATTCTCGGGGGCAACACCCTTCACTCTAACCGGCAGTGGGTCTACACAGCTCCGGACTCCAGGGTAAATGACGAGTACGGCGATTAATTGTAAATCGTGGCTTTATTGAGATCTTGCACACAGCCAATCCAACAAAACATTAGCCACACCCCGCACTCAAGCTACCGCTCTCTCACCTCGCTCGCCCACACACTCACCTCACATGCTGTCACATATTAAAGGGCCACACACACACATACGCTACTCTCATAACACATGCTAACCCATTTGAAGCGTCACCACCGCATTCAAGCAGCCTCCCCTCGGCGAGTCAGGCAGGGCTAAAGCAATAACAAGTGTTTTTATAGCAGCAGATATAAGTCCATATTGCATTAAAAACTACAAACCCCGTTTCCATATGAGTTGGGAAATTGTGTTAGATGTAAATATAAACGGAATACAATGATTTGCAAATCCTTTTCAACCCATATTCAATTGAATGCACTACAAAGACAAGATATTTGATGTTCAAACTCATAAACTTTTTTTTTTTTTGCAAATAATAATTAACTTAGAATTTCATGGCTGCAACACGTGCCAAAGTAGTTGGGAAAGGGCATGTTCACCACTGTGTTACATAACCTTTTCTTTTAACAACACTCAGTAAATGTTTGGGAACTGAGGAGACACATTTTTTAAGCTTCTCAGGGGGAATTCTTTCTCATTCTTGCTTGATGTACAACTTAAGTTGTTCAACAATCCCGGGGTCTCCGTTGTGGTATTTTAGGCTTCATAATGCGCCACACATTTTCAATGGGAGACAGGTCTGGACTACAGGCAGGCCAGTCTAGTACCCGCACTCTTTTACTATGAAGCCACGTTGATGTAACACGTGGCTTGGCATTGTCTTGCTGACATAAGCAGGGGCGTCCATGGTAACGTTGCTTGGATGGCAACATATGTTGCTCCAAAACCTGTATGTACTTTTCAGCATTAATGGCGCCTTCACAGATGTGTAAGTTACCCATGTCTTGGGCACTAATACACCCCCATACCATCACAGATGCTGGCTATTCAACTTTGCGCCTATAACAATCCGGATGGTTCTTTTCCTCTTTGGTCCGGAGGACACAACGTCCACAGTTGCCAAAAACTATTTGAAATGTGGATTTGTCAGACCACAGAACACTTTTCCACTTTGTATCAGTCCATCTTAGATGAACTCAGGCCCAGCGAAGCCGACGGCGTTTCTGGGTGTTGTTGATAAACGGTTTTCGCCTTGCATAGTAGAGTTTTAACTTGCACTTACAGATGTAGCGACCAACTGTAGTTACTGACAGTGGGTTTCTGAAGTGTTCTTGAGCCCATGTGGTGATATCCTTTACACACTGATGTCGCTTGTTGATGCAGTACAGCCTGAGGGATCGAAGGTCACGGGCTTAGCTGCTTACGTGCAGTGATTTCTCCAGATTCTCTGAACCCTTTGATGATATTACGGACTGTAGATGGTGAAATCCCTAAATTCCTTGCAATAGCTGGTTGAGAAAGGTTTTTCTTAAACTGTTCAACAATTTGCTCACGCTTTTGTTGACAAAGTGGTGACCCTCGCCCCATCCTTGTTTGTGAATGACTGAGCATTTCATGGAATCTACTTTTATACCCAATCATGGCACCCAACTGTTCCCAATTTGCTTGTTCACCTGTGGGATGTTCCAAATAAGTGTTTGATGAGCATTCCTCAACTTTATCAGTATTTATTACCACCTTTCCCAACTTCTTCGTCACGTGTTGCTTGCATCAAATTCTAAATGTAATGATTATTTGCAACAAAAAAAAAGTTTATCAGTTTGAACATCAAATATGTTGTCTTTGTAGCATATTCAACTGAATATGGGTTGAAAATGATTTGCAAATCATTGTATTCCGTTTATATTTACATCTAACACAATTTTCCAACACATATGGAAACGGGGTTTATATATATATATATATATATATATATATATATATATATATATATATATATATATATATATATATATATATATATATATATAGTGTATACAGTACAGGCCAAAAGTTTGGACACACCTTCTCATTCAATGCGCTTTCTTTATTTTCATGACTATTTACATTGTCGATTGTCACTGAAGGCATCCAAACTATGACAACTGTGAAGTGAAAACCCTTTCAGGTGACTACCTCTTGAAGCTCATCGAGAGAATGCCAAGACTGTGCAAAACAGTCATTAGAACAAACGGTGGCTATTTTGAAGAAACTAGAATATATAACATGTTTTCAGTTATTTCAATTTTTTTTGTTAAGTACATAACTCCACATGTGTTCTTTCATAGTTCTGATGCCTTCAGTGACAATCTACAATGTAAATAGTCATGAAAATAAAGAAAACACATTGAATGAGAAGGTGTGTCCAAACTTTTGGCCTGTACTGTATATATATGATAAGTTTTTCAAATGGGAAAAAAATACACTTTAACACGTTCACTATTTATTTAAGTTAAATGTTTGCTCACGGAGATGAGTCCATTTAATGTGTTTTGTTTGTTTATTTAGGGTATTAATTTTTTTTGTTTGTTTATTTAGGGTAACTAAAATGTATTTACCTTTATAATTACAGAACAATGGTAAACTATTTTACAGTAATGAGAAATACAACTTTATATAATTTTAAATGGTTACTTGCATTATTATTATTATATATAGTATTATCATTACATTAGTGCATAATTCGGTGACAAAATAATGCTGACAATAATATTGTTGATCAGCAATAATTTGTGGCAATTTATTGGCCCAGGCTTACTCATGAGGCACGACTAACATCAGATGCTCAGATTGGTGTAGCACTGTAGAGGCTAGTCTAATAATCACCTAAACCAATGCATACAGTATACGTGTGTTTGCGTAAGAAAAACAATTGCATGTGTGTGGGAGGTTATGTCTCACCAGCAGGTTGAGATGGGCTGATAAGATAAAGCCAGATGGAGAGTGGTGTGCGTGGGAGCCTCCTGTCCTCTGCTCTGCGCACTCACACCCTCATTTATAACTAAAAATACACTATAAGACAAAAGTGGCAAACTGTTTAACACGCTCACGAGATAATATTTCCAAACCCAACAACATTAAAACAGTAGATGTTTGATGCAGATGTTGTCATCTGCATGATTAACCAAATCTTGCACCGCAATTTTTAATGATCTATCTATTAAGTGACGAACACTGTAGCTTGAGAGGTAGGGTGAAGCAATACTATGTTACAGTGGTAGATGTCTGTGTGGTAGTCATGCACCACCTCAAATATCAGTGTTTTGCTATGACATAACACAGTGAGAAGGGAAGTGAACTCAACAAAACATGTTCTCCCCGTGACTGCGTGGGTTCCCTCCAGGTACTCCGGCTTCCTCCCACCTCCAAAAACATACACCTGGGGATAGGTTGATTGGCAACACTCAATGGTCCCTAGTGTGTGAATGTTGTCTGTCTATCTGTGTTGGCCCTACGATGAGATGGTGACTTGTCCAGGGTGTACCCCGCCTTCCGCCCGAGTGCAGCTGGGATAGGCTCCAGCACCCCCGCGACCCCGAGAGGGATAAGCGGTAGAAAAATGGATGGATGGATGGTTTACATCATCTGTGGCCTGGGTGTCAAATGTACGGCCCGTGGGCAGTTTCATCCGGCCCGCGAGATGAGTTTGTTAAGTTTAAAAAATGTGCCATGTTAAGATAGAGGCAACACTTCCGTGTTTAAACACTACGTAATTACGCTGCTTATTAGTGATAGTATACAAAATGTGGATTGTTATGTTCATGCCTTGATTGTCAAAGATGTTGGTGGTAATGTAACCTGTGACATTTATACTCAAATGTTTTTGATAATCTCTACATTTCGTGTTGTACTAATCACTGGGGACACATTTTGTGGGCGCACATAAATATGCTGAAATAATATGTATCCCTTTCTAACTTCATGTGTGATTAATGAAATGAGTCCAAATTCACAAGTTTTGTTGTGGATGATGCTACATACGTACATAATAAACCACATGAGAAGGGAATTTTCCTCAAGTACATCAGTTGAGGAAAATTAGTAAATTACATTAATAACATCCTGTAATTTGATTTTAATATTATTATTAGTTAAATTTTCTGATAGATTAAAAATTAACACCAATGGGAGTATTTTAAAACTCTGCCGGACTCAATTGCACGTATTTGACTGATGAAGATTATCACATAATTTATTCAGAAAGTATAAATAACCACAAATGAAGACAGAATACTATTAACTTCAACATGTAAATGTAAAACAAAACATTATTTGTACAATTTTTAAACAAAGTAAATGTTTTCTTTATTTTTAAGTTATCATGCCATGATTTTACCAGTCCGGGCCACTTGGGAATAGATTTTCCTCCATTCGGCCCCTGAGCTAAAATTACTTTGACACCCCTGATCTATGGCATCAGCTTGGTTAATATGAAAACCATGTATGGTGTGAGGGTAACTTGGTTTACGAGAGAGCCCACAAGCTCACAGTTTTTTTGGGACACAAGCTGCCTCTCTGCTAATTGCTATCCTTGAGATTGCGAGCAAATATGTGGTTTACGAGCCTACCCCACAAAACAAATTCCTTATTGTTTCACTGAATAGCTTGTTAGCTAATAGTTCACTTTGTTTTTGGGAATGAAGAAAGTCAGTGTAACGAATAGTGCGGAGAAGAAGAAGGGGATAATATTTAATTAAATTAAAAATAGAAATAATCGAAAACATGACCAAACCAAATCTTACGACGAGGGCTGCAGCTATTGATTATTTCACAATCGAGTAATCTGTTAGATTAATCAACTAATCAGAAAAAGCACACTTTATACCCTCAACACGTATTATAGGGTAAATAGTTAAAATAAACTCTAAAAAAAAATTGTAATAAACAACAATAAAACTACTGTTGTTGTTTGTAGTACATTATATTATATTGTTTTGATACAATGTTTTTCTTATTAAAAAGCATGTTACATGTCAAAAATATGGATATATTTGGGAGCCGAGAACGGACTAAATGGATTTAAATGGAGAACATTGATTTGAGATCCGAGTATTTTGAGTAACAAGCTGCATCACAGAACCAATTAAACTTATAAGCCAATGTACCACTGTATTAGAAATATTACCTTATAGTACCCATCCATTTTCTACCGCTTGTCCGTTTGCCAAACAAAAAGTGCCAATAGCAGTGGATCAAAAAGTACATTTTGTTGGAAAAACCTCAATAAAAAACACGACCAAGATGCTTTGGTGGCACATTACCCAGTATTGTGGGATAACTTGTGTTAATTTAGGTGTATAGAGGGATTAAGTTCGAAAATGTTTTCTATGCCGGTAACATTATCGTTTGAGACGAACCAGAAAACTTTTCTCGTCTGTTTTCAGTAATTTAAAAGTAAACTTCACTTTTTGTGGAATTTCACTGATCATTCACAATCCTTATGTGAGACAAAAACACACGACTCTCTCTTTTTTGTGCATTCTAAATTGTAAATACTATACAATATTATCATGAAATGATTAGACACTTTAGTTTTCATTGAGTTTAGCAAACAGACTGAAAAACAACACATTACTTTCAGTTCAGTTCAGTTCAGTTCAGTTACGGTACTTTCAATGGAAACTGTACTTTTTTTTTTTGTGCCTATTGTTCAGAATTACTATTAGGGACAACACGGATTTATTTTTTTAATGCAAATTATGTAGATAAAAGTCCACTTACAATGGAGCCAATGGGAGGTCCTCTATTCCGTCCATAAAGCCCTCTAAATAACCATCCAAAAAGAGGCTGAAAATGCCAAACATCCCGTAAGAGAGCAGCAGACGACAAGTAAGTATGCTAATGCTAAACTGGCTTGAAACAACAGAACAATAAGTGCTTAGTTCACTTTAACAGACATGTATTTAATCGTGTTACAGTGGAAAGTTAGCAGATATTATCAAGAAATTAACAGGCAGAATAATGAGAATATATAGATAGGATAATATTACAGCAAGATGTGCATGTGTGTGTGCTCCGTTGCTGTGTTTGTCTGTGATCGCGGAGAAGAGTGGAACGATTCATAAGTCGATGCTATTGATACGAAGGGTAGTACAGTATATGAGTGATACCAGTGATTATATCAATATTTTTTTTTCACAAAATCTGTTTTTATTGGGGTTTTTTTAATGTTTAAATAAATAATTGAATAAATCCCTGGACACAAATTGACTTTGACTTTATATTGGTTAAACAATTGCATTAAATAAAAGAGAATAATTAAATGTTTGAAATATTTAGTTAATATTGTTACAATGCTAACAACATGCATTTAGAGTTTCTACATAAAAGAAAATTGTTGGTGTATGTTTGGGGAATTCATTTTAAAAAATGTAGCACCAATACACTAAAGAACTATTTGTTACAAAAAGAAATTAAATATACAGCTTAATAAATTAATTGAAAACTAATCGATAGATTAATCGATTCAAGAAATAATCATTTGATGCAGTCCTATATAGTCTATTATTTACGGCAGGGATGTCCAAACTTTTTGACATTGGGCTAAAAAATGTTTAGCCAGGGGACGAAAGCCGACTGCATTGAAAGTAACAATTTGTATACAAACACATATATAGCCTTCCTAACGCTTCCCATCCAACCTGATGGAGCTTGAGAGGTACTGCAAAGAGGAATGGGCAAAGAGGAATGAACGAAACTGCCCAAAGATAGATGTGTCAAGCTTGTGGCATTGTATACAAAAAGACTTGAGGCTGTAATTGCTGCCAAAGGTGCACCAACAATATATTGAGAAAAGGGTCTGAATACTTATGTACATGTTATTTTTTAATTTTTTTATACATTTCACTGTGATTTTTGAGTTTATCTTAAATACATTTCAGCATGTGATTTTTGAGTTTTTTATTTTTAATAAATTTGCAAAAAATCTACATTTGTTTTTTATGTCAAGATAAAGTGCTGAGTGTACATTAATGAGAAATACAATGAACATTTTTATTTTAGCAAATGGCTTCAATGAAACAAAAAATTTAACATTTAAAAGGTGTCTGAATACTTATACAGGTACATATTACGCCCATAAAGCCCTCCAAATAACCATCCTATAACCTCCGCCCATACTCCATTTACATTTTGTGACTTAAATATTAACCAAGTATTAGGGATATTGTTATTATGAGCATTAACGCAGATAAACTATTTATAGCGGCGCTGTGATCACATAGAGGTAAATAGCTTGTGTGGCTATGTTGACATCATCGGCTGGTGAGTTGCTTTCTCGCTACGGAGCTGGTAAAAGTTTATTCTAGGTCATAAATAATGCTTTTCAATTGGATAGTAGAAGAATGAGGGAATAATCTGACAAGTCGGCATTCAATTTAGACTCGGAAATGGCGGAAAAATCGCTTGGTTCCTTAAAATGATCAAAATACCGTTTATTACTTAAAGTAATAATGCATTGTAATGGAATTACATGGGTGTAATTTTGTATTATGTATGGTGGTTGGACATGTTTTTTTGTTATATCTACAATGTTCCATGAACAGGAGGTGTGTACTGTGCGACACATGTGTTAACTTTCTGTGTTGGTAATAATTTATTTGCACCATGAGTAATGCCATTGCTTGGATAGGTTAAAAAAAACTCTTCACATTAAACCTCATGGTCATAGACTATAAATACTATTGTCAACCACAAAACAGTGGTAAAATTGCGGCAAGTAATTTCTAAGGTAATTAAAATTAGACATACCACGGGCCAGACATCTTATTAAATTGTGACGTCGTGCGTGCTAGACTGAAGACATTGGTGGATCGTAGTTTGGACACCCGTGGTTTACACACTATTGGTCATTACTAGTTTAAAAAGCATCTAAAATATCACATATACCGTATTTTTCGGAGTACGAGTCGCTCCGGAGTATAAGTCGCACCGGCCGAAAATGCATAATAAAGAAGGAAAAAAACATATATAAGTCGCACTGGAAATGAGGAAATTTATTTGATAAAACCCAACACCAAGAATAGACATTTGAAAGGCAATTTAAAATAAATAAAATATAGTGAACAACAGGCTGAATAAGTGTACGTTATTTGACGCATAAATAACCAACTGAGAATGTGAATGTTAATTTAACATATTATGGTAAGAGTCATTCAAATAATTATAACATACAGAACATACTATACGTTTACCAAACAATCTGTCACTCCTAATCGCTAAATCCCATGAAATCTTATACGTCTAGTGTTTAACGTGAATGAGCTAAATAATATTATTTGATATTTTACGGTAATGTGTTAATAATTTCACACATAAGTCGCTCCTGAGTATAAGTCGCCGGCCAAACTATGAAAAAAACAGCGACTTATAGTCCAAAAAATACGTTACACATATACATAAATACACATATACATACAGTATATAGACATATACATATATATATATATATACATACATACATACATACATATATATATATATATATATATATATATATATATATATATATATATATACATACATATATATACATACATATATATATACACATATACATATATATTAAGGCTGAAACGACGCGTCGACGTAGTCGACGTCATCGGTTACGTAAATACGTCGACGCCATTTTTATGCTTCGACGCGTCGCATATTTACGTCACACTGCCGTCATGGTGGAGCGCAAAGCAGATGATGCGAGCGGTGCGAGCGGTGCGAGCGAGGGAATAAAAGCACGCCAAAAGTCATCAAAAGTGTGGGAGTATTTCAATAAACGGCCTAATAATGTTGTAGCGGTGAACAGCTGTCTCGTCAGCTGACGCGCGAGCTCGCAACCGTGGCTGTTTAGCAACCAGCCAAACCCCACTTAATAAAATTATATTTTATCTTAGAGCACATCCGCATCCCTATTCACCTAGGCAACCCCAGGAAATGTATATAATTCGGCATTATTTCGGCCAGTCGGCTTATAAAATCAGAGCCGATCAGTTTACGTTCACGCGCAGGTATAACGCGGCGCGCTCCTGTCTCATCTGCTGGTGCGCGAGCCCGGTAATTAGAGAGCTTTGTCAAATCAAGGTGTACAAAAGACGCCAGCGCAGAGTGGAAAAAGGTTTAGTTCATTACAGAAAACCCAGAGTTGTGCCAAAAGTATGTAAGATTTAATATTTCTCTTCGTGGGTGTGGCGCACTTGTTGCGCTGGTGAGAATATATTTATATTGAATATGGATTTTAAATATGTATCTAAATAGGTGGTTAATTGGTTAGGTATTTATGTATTTGCATATTGGGTTTTCTGTTGCATTTATCTATTGTGTTTCTGGGTTTAAATGTATTTTATATGTATCTTGGTGCATTTATGTTGAGACAATTTATTTAAAATCTGTTTTAACTTAAAGGGAAAAGATGTGTCCATTTTCTTGCACTTGTTTAATGGTTAAGAGTTTGATAGCCTAATTAATAATTGTAAATTATGGGATTGATAATTGATTGATTTTTTACAGCATGTTAATCTTGTGGTGTTTTGTCCTTAAAGGTTTTTCACCTACTAAAGAAGCTAAAGGCTACTAAAGGCTACTAAAGACAGCTAATGCTAGCTAATGACAGCTAAAGAAACTAAAGTCTATTAACACTGCTAAAGACTGCTAAAAAGACTAAAGAAGAAAAAAGAAGCTGTTTCTTCGTTGGAAAAACTGTTGCAAACTTAAGGAAAATAAAAGGAAAAAGTAACTACGGTCTGGTCTTTTGAGTGAAATCCAGAAGCCACATTCAGCATTGGTACATCCCTTCAAGTGTGGGATAAGCACAGCGAAAAAAGCAAAACACTTGACAGTTGTTGTATGCACACTGTGTCGAGCGGAAATGGCCTATCATGGCAGCACAACGGCTATGAACGAACATTTGAAAAGAAAACACCCGACAGCGTTCTTGCCATCACCATCAACTAGTCAATCGTCCGCGTGAGTATACGTTGTCATCATTACACAAAATCATGAATGTGTCATTTGTATCTGCGTTGTAAATTCATAGACTAAAACACTGTTTCGCTCTGAGAGGCGCGTTTGGCGTGCCTGTTCAGTGTTTACAAAGACGCGCTCCTCTTTAACGCTAACGTTAATTAGTTGTGCAAATACCTTTTACAACATTAACAGTTACATATACTATGTACAAACGAACAATTAACTTTCACTTTAATCATACTATCATTGTTGTGTTATTAAGCAAAATAAGCAATACTTTTACTTTTGTTGAAATGTTTACACTGTTACAGAATATTTCGTTTTGCACGTTTTTGTATTGGATGTTTATCTTTATTTTTGCACATTTTAAAGCAAAATAAGCAATACTTTTACTTTAGAAATGCTTATACTATTGCAGAATATTAAGATTTGCACTGGATGTTTACTTTTATATTTGCACATTAAAAAGCAAATAAGCTACTTTTAATTTTGTTAAATGTTAAAAGTTTTAAATGTTTACATTGTTACAGAATATTTTGTTATGTTGTTGTCAATGTTGACTGAGTGGCCATACTTTTTTTTTTGTAAATAAAAGTCATGCCTTTTGAAAAAACTGGCCAGCATTTATTTTTTCATCTTCATTTTAAATTAAAAAAATAATCGGCAAAAGGAAAAATAATCTATAGACTAATCGAAAAAATAATCGATAGATTAACCGATTAATCAAAAAAAATAATCTATAGATTAATCGATAGAAAAATAATCGTTAGCTGCAGCCTTAATATATATATATATATATATATATATATATATATATATATATATATATCCATCCTTTTTCTACTGCTTATTCCCTTCGGGGTCGCGGGGGGCGCTGGTATATATATACATACATATATATATATATACACAAATACATATACATACATATATATACAGTGTTGGCGCTAGGTATTTTCAAAATGGGGTCCCAGGGACCCCATCAAGTCATAAAAATGGGGTCCCACAGTATATTTTTGGGGTCCCACTATTTGTAACCGTTTTAAAAACAAATGATGAATGTATGCATTATCCTGTTATATCTCACATTTTATATATTGTGTTTTGGAAAAAGGTTGTCATAAACTTTACTTAATTCATTAAAAAAATAATACAAAAGAAAACAAATGTTTATGCATATGTAAATGTATTCAGTTATAAACATTTATATATATATATATATATATATATATATATACTAGGGATGTAACGGTACACAAAAATTTCGGTTCGGTACGTACCTCGGTTTAGAGGTCACGGTTCGGTTAATTTTTGGTACAGTAAGAAAACAACAAAATATACATTTTTTGGTTATTTATTTCCCAAATTTGCAAAATCTTCCACCAAAAATATTTTTCTTAGTGGAATATTTCATATGCAGTAATTGGAACCTTGGATAGCTCAATAATTCATAACATTGATTTGATTCAATATTATGTTTTGAACAATGACAGTTTGAAAGAAAAAAACAGCTTTGTTTTATTAGTCAACAATGCAACTTTTTCTAAATTACATTTAACCTTTAAGCTTTTTTATTTCACTTTTGTTATGTTTTTGTTTATTTTAATAGTATTTTTAGAATGTGCCGTGGGCCTTTAAAACATTAGGTGTGGGCCGCAAATGGCCTCCCGGGCACACATTTGACACCCCTGCTATAGATAATCAAAAATTAAATCTGGTAAATCAATCGATAAAAAGCAGAGCCTGGCGACGCATGCGCGTTTATCATAACTCTCTCACTCTCTCTGTCTCTGTCCCTCCCTCAAGAATGCTGCTGCGTGCACAATTTGTTTTGTTTTTAACCCCTTCTTAACCCTGAACGTACATTGAAAATACATGCAACCCTAACTCAAAATGCCGGACATTTGAGGCATTTAAAAAACTCCGCCGGGATAGCCCCGCAAAAGAGGACATGTCCGGTGAAAAGAGGACGTATGGTCGGTCTACCGTAGCCCGGTCGTTGCTAGTGCTAGCATGCCGTGTGTTGTGCCTCGGTGTGCACTGTTTACACAACTTGCGAAAATTGTTCGGTACACCTCCGAACCGAACCGAAACCCCCGTACCGAAACGGTTCAATACAAATACACGCACCGTTACACCCCTAATATATACATATATGTACACACACACGTATATATAGTTGATGTAGATGCCCATATCTGCTCTACAGATTTACTTTGCAAAAGAGAAGTGTGGGATACTTCTGTTGTTGCCTTATTTGTATGTAACTTTATTAAATGTTTGGATATATTTAGTGTTTGGCATAGCCAGACCGGAGCAGGATGGGATAGAAAAATCCATCCATCCATTTTCTACCGCTTATTCCCTTTGGGGTCGCAGGGGGCGCTGGAGCCTATCTCAGCTACAATAGGGCGGAAGGCGGGGTACACCCTGGACAAGTCGCCACCTCATCGCAGGGCCAACACAGATAGACAGACAACATTCACACCCACATCCACACACTAGGGCCAATTTAGTGTTGCCAATCAACCTATCCCCAGGTGCATGTCTTTGGAAGTGGGAAGAAGCCGGAGTACCCGGAGGGAACCCACGCAGTCACGGGGAGAACATGCAAACTCCACACAGAAAGATCCCGAGCCCGGGATTGAACCCAAGACTACTCAGGACCTTCATATTGTGAGGCAGATGCACTAACCTCTCTGCCACCGTGCTGCCGAGATAGAAAAATAAAAATTAAAAAAAAAGGAGACAGAGGGGGAAATTGTAGGGACAAGAACAAAAGCAACAAACAATTCTACACACAATGTGAAAACGTTTTTCAGAGCTTTTTGCAAATGTATCCAAAAATAAATAAATAAATAAAAAAATAAATCACACGTACTATTAATATCTACAGCCTTTGCAATGAAGCTGAAAAGTGACTTCAGGTGCATACTGTTTCAACTGATCATCCTTGAGATGCTCCTACAGCTTCATTGGAGTCTACCTTTGGTAAATTAAGTTGAATGGACATGATTTGGAAAAAAACACACGTCGATATATAAGGTCCCACACTTGACGGTGCATAGCAGAGCACAAACCAAGCATGAAGTCGAAGTAATTGTCTGTAGATCGCCAAGACAGGATTGTCTCGAGGCACCAACCTGGACTCTCAGATCATGATAAAAATAATTCTCTGGTCTGATGAGACAAAGACTGAACTCTTTCACCGGGCCAATATGATCAATACAGTGAAGCATGGTGGTGGCAGCATCATCGTGCTGTGGGGATGTTTTTCAGCAGCAGGAACTGGGAGACTAGTAAGAATATAGGGAAATATGAATGCAGTAATGTAAAGAGACACTCTGGATAAAAACCTGCGCCAGAATCCCATTGAACATCTCTGGAGAGATCTGAAAATGGCTGTGCACCGACACTAAAAAGTTTCAATCAATCAATTCCTATCAAACCTGATGGAGCTTGAAAGGTGTTGCAAAGAGGAATAGGCAAAACGGCCAAAAGGTAGGTGTGCCAAGCTTGTGGCATCGTATTCAAAAAGACTTAAGGCTGTAATTTCTGCCAAAGGTGCATCAACAAAGTATTGCGCAAAGGCTTTGAGTGCTTATGTACATGTGATTTCTTAGTTGTTGTTGTTTTTTTAATTTGAAAAAAGCTCTAAAAAAAACTTTTTTACATTGTCATTATAGGGTATTGTGTGTTGAATTTTAAGAACAAAAATTAATTTATTACATTTTGGGATAAGGCTATAACATAACAAAATGTAGAAAAAGTGAAGCATTGTACATACTTGCATGCAGTGTAGGTAGCCCAGTCCCCAGCCAAATTCCTTTAACTCATTGTAGCCCCCGAGTTACAAAATGTGGGGACCCCTGATCTAGACTATCAATAGGTATTAATGTGAGTGTGAAAGATTGTCTATTTATATGATCTGCCACAAGTATATTAGTATTGCTTGTATTCAAACACGTGACTTCTTCCCGGAAGTGAAAACCAGTGGTGGTCAATCACCACTGGTTGTTGATAGCAAGCAACGCGCGAAATGTCTGAGTACAAAAGAGGCTTAAATCTTCCTGCAAAAAGCAGATAGGAACAGGAAAACTATGCAATGGAATAGATCCCTATACTTTATCCCAAAAATATTTGTTGAGTGATATCAAGGGTTATAAGTCGGTAGCGTTCCCAGACGCCATTCAGATAAAAAAATGTTGTTAATAACTTACAAACTCTGCCATCCACACCAAAATGTAGGAATCCAATGCCATACTACTAAGGCTGCAGCTAACGATTATTTTTCTATCGATTAATCTATAGATTTTTTTTCTTTCGATTAATCGGTTAATCTATAGATTATTATTTTTTCGATTAATCTATAGATTATTTTTCCTTTTACCGAATTTTTTTTTTAATTTAAAATGAAGATGAAAAAATAAATGTTGGCCAGTTTTTTCAAAAGGCATGACTTTTATTTACAAAAAAAAAAAGTATGGCCACTCAGTCAACATTGACAACAACATGACAAAATATTCTGTAACAATGTAAACATTTAAAACTTTTAACATTTAACAAAATTAAAAGTAGCTTATTTGCTTTTTAATGTGCAAATATAAAAGTAAACATCCAGTGCAAATCTTAATATTCTGCAGTAGTATAAGCATTTCAAAAGTAAAAGTATTGCTTATTTTGCTTTAAAATGTGCAAAAATAAAGATAAACATCCAATACAAAAAAGTGCAAAACGAAATATTCTGTAACAGTGTAAACATTTCAACAAAAGTAAAAGTATTGCTTATTTTGCTTAATAACACAACAATGATAGTATGATTAAAGTGAAAGTTAATTGTTGGTTTGTACATAGTATATGTAACTGTTAATGTTGTAAAAGGTATTTGCACAACTAGTTAACGTTAGCGTTAAAGAGGAGCGCGTCTTTGTAAACACTGAACAGGCACGCCAAACGCGCCTCTCAGAGTGAAACAGTGTTTTAGTTTATGAATTTACAACGCAGATACAAATGACACATTCATGTTTTTGTGTAATGATGACAACGTATACTCACGCGGACGATTGACTAGTTGATGGTGATGGCAAGAACGCTGTCGGGTGTTTTCTTTTCAAATGTTCCTTCATAGCCGTTGTGCTGCTATGATAGGCCATTTCCGCTCGACACAGTGTGCATACAACAACTGTCAAGTGTTTTGCTTTTTTCGCTGTGCTTATCCCACACTTGAAGGGATGTACCAATGCTGAATGTGGCTTCTGGATTTCACTCAAAAGACCAGACCGTAGTTACTTATTCCTTTTATTTTCCTTTAGTTTGCAACAGTTTTTCCAACGAAGAAACAGCTTCTTTTTTCTTCTTTAGTTTTTTTAGCAGTCTTTAGCAGTGTTAGTAGACTTTAGTTTCTTTAGCTGTCATTAGCTGTCTTTAGTAGCATTTAGTAGCCTTTAGCTTCTTTAGTAGGTGAAAAACCTTTAAGGACAAAACACCACAAGATAAACATGCTGTAAAAAATCAATCAATTATCAATACCATAATTTACAATTATTAATTAGGCTATCAAACTCTTAACCATTAAACAAGTGCAAGAAAATGGACACATCTTTTCCCTTTACGTTAAAACAGATTTTAAATAAATTGTCTCAACATAAATGCACCAAGATACATATAAAATACATTTAAACCCAGAAACACAATAGATAAATGCAGCAGAAAACCCAATATGCAAATACATAAATACCTAACCAATTAACCACCTATTTAGATACATATTTAAAATCCATATTCAATATAAGTATATTATTAATTTAGCAGTGAAACACTCAATCTTAAACGCTGTCTACTGGTAGAAAAATGCCCCTTTTTCTATTGCCTCACCAGCAGCCAATGATCCAACACAGTTAAATCCAACACTTGAAGTTGAGCGACTTCACCCTCCTGATGAAGCAAACTGCTACAACATTTATCAAACTAAGCAAAGAATATCAACACTAAACAACAGTTACATAACACACTGTGTGTATTTAGCCTCCAGACTAAGCACGCTACATGCACACAACTCCCCCCCCCCCCATCTCACCAGCGCAACAAGTGCGCCACACCCACGAAAAGAAATATTAAATCTTACAAACTTTTAGCACAACTCTTGGTTATCTGTAATGAACTAAACCTTTTTCCACTCTGCGCTGGCGTCTTTTGTACTCCTTGATTTGACAAAGCTGTCTAATTACTGGGCTCGTGCCCCAACAGATGAGACGGGAGCGCGCCGCGTTATACCTGCGCGTGAACGTAAACTGATCGGCTCTGATCATATAAGCCGACTGGCCGAAATAATGCCGAATTATATACATTTCCTGGGGTTGCCTAGGTGAATAGGGATGCGGATGTGCTCTAAGATAAAATATAATTTTATTAAGTGGGGTTTGGCTGGTTGCTAAACAGCCACGGTTGCGAGCTCGCGCGTCAGCTGACGAGACAGCTGTTCGCCGCTACAACATTATAAGGCCGTTTATTGAAATACTCCCACACTTTTGACGACTTTTGGCGTGCTTTTTTCCCCTCGCTCGCACCGCTCGCATCGTCTGCTTTGCGCTCCGCCATGACGGCAGTGTGACGTAAATATGCGACGCGTCGACGCATAAAAACGACGTCGACATATTTACGTAATCGATGACGTCGACTACGTCGACGCGTCGTTTCAGCCTTAGTTCTTGGTGATTGGCTCTAATAGAAAGGGAAAACCGCAATCAACTTTTCTATTCCTGTCCAAGGCATGAAGTTACATATCTGAGGTAGAGTTTGATATTTTGAAGCCATTGCGGACTTGGACATCTAACACATGCTGGGTCTTCTTCACTGAAGTGGAGCAACAAACCAAAAAAAGGCCACAAAGAGGCCTAGCCGTCTTTGCAGGGTAGGTGCTGAGTAGAGAGACTGGCTTGTTTTGCAAAAAAGAAAAAAATTGGCCTGGGCCACCATCCCAAGTGCCTTATAAGGCAGTGTTTCTTTCCAGCTCGCATACTGATACCGGTACTGTTGTTGCTTGCCTAGGAGCAACTCAACTGCACTCCAGAGACAAAGCGGACGCTTAGCTTTTACTATCAGGTTGAAGACAGGAAAAAAAGACACAGGGGTTATCCCCACCTCTTTGAACATCCACACATTCAAAATAAATTGCTCAATATGGGAAGTGGAAAAGGGCAGAGAAGTCAAACAAAAAGGGGACAGGAAATGATGGAAGAGGCGAAGACATTAACATTAGCGTGGCCAAAATAGGGAGAAAAGGCAGAGAGGAGAGGAGCATACAAGCAGCAAGGGATATTGGGGACAGGGACAGATATGTATTGAATAAACAACTAATGATAACCAAACGCATTATGTTCCTTTATGACTATTAGGAAATCATTACACAAACTGATATTAAACAAAAAACTATCTTATACAAAATCTGAAGCGGGATAAAAAGTGTTTAGATTGAAGACACATTTATCCCTGCATTGTGTCCATCAGACCTAAACGGACTTTCAAGCTGCAGACTATAAGTGAGGCAGATAATAAGAGATAAGGCTAAAAAGTGAAAGGGGAAAGTGCAGTCCTTTGCAGGGACTTTGAGTCCTATATGTAGTTGCCAACTATTTACCCAATGAGATCATTTCCTTCAGGAGACAATCTATGTGACTCGCAATCAACTGAACTTTTTTTAAATACCCAAAATACTTTCTCCCGCTTGCACTCCTTTCAATTCAGGAAGTCCAAGACTTGTGTTGACTTTACACAGGTTTATGTGACATTTCACTAATAAAAAAGATAGCTATGCAAAATGAAAGAAGTTTCACAACATGGTTCAAGTTACAAGCAATAAGCGGAAAACTAGACTAAAGTAGCGGCAAAAGTTATTGTACTTTGGTGGTGACAACATTCTCCAATGATATTTTTGGCTAGATTTACAGAAAATGGCTCAAGTGGCACAATTCCCTTTTTTTTCACCCATGCGGGAACATGCTTCTATCCAGGCCAAACTAAACATTATGTAACGTTTCTGTATGTTTACTCAGTTCATTTATGTTACGTTTTTGAAACAGTGTTTTGTTGTTTACCTGCATTTTGAGTGTGTGCAAATGCCTCAGTTCTCAGTAAACATAGACAACTTCATATCAGATATAAATCACCTAAAATTAAATCGAAAAAAAGACAAGATTTCAAAAGGTGACCAATTACAGAGAGGCCGGTTAGGAATATTTTAGTTTTTTCAGCAATTTATCACACATAGCAAGTATCTTTGACTCCCAGATTAAAAAAAAAAAAATTAGGCCGAAAAGCGTCAATGTGCCATCCATCCATCCATCCTCTGGAGTAGGATCTAAAGCAGTGGTCTCCAACTCGCAGCCCGCGGGCCAATTGCCGCCCCCAAGACGATGTTTTGTGGCCCCCACCTTTATAGGAATGTCTAATGTTAGTGCAGCCTGAAAGTTTTACATGAATGGCACTTTTGGGGCGGTATAGCTCGGTTGGTAGAGCGGCCGTGCCAGCAACTTGAGGGTTGCAGGTTCGATCCCCGCTTCCGCCATCCTAGTCACTGCTGTTGTGTCCTTGGGCAAGACACTTTACCCACCTGCTCCCAGTGCCACCCAAACTGGTATAAATGTAACCTAGATATTGGGTTTCACTATGTAAAGCGCTTTGAGTCACTAGAGAAAAGCGCTATATAAATATAATTCACTTCACTTCACTTACAGTGTTGTGTGCGGAACTGAATTAACCTACCAATCGCGGTGGGGTATATGGCTCTTGGGGGCGGGACATTGACCGGGCTTGACGCAAGCAGAGAAACATTTCTCAATGAGTGAATATTACAGCAGTGTTGCTATGGAGAGTTTTCTTTGGTGCATGTGTATTTTTACTATTCTAAATGGAAGGTCAAGAACTTTTGATTATACTAAACAAATGTCAAACGATTAAAAATAACAATGAACTCTTAATCGCAGCAAAGATTGCACTTAAATAAATATTGAAGATTTGGTAGTGCATTTTTTCCAGAGCTGGAAAAACTGGGTCAGGTGGGATTTTTTTGCCATCACTTTCAAACTATTTCTGCATACCAGCTTGTTCGTTCCGTGTGGATTAGCTAATCTTGCTTCTTTGGTTTGAAGACAAAATAATTCTCATATTTTCGTCTCCTGATTTTTGTACTAGCGAGGCTCTGTCGCTGTCGGAAGATAGTAGTCCCACTTCCACTCAAAAGGAAAAAGATAGTAGATGACTGACAAGAGGGTTTACTCCGCTCATGAATTCTCTTGCATCCAATTTGAAAGCGAGAGACGGAGAAAACACACAGACATTGTATTTCATCGATGCCTGCAATGTTATAGCATTTATCGTTTGATTAATTGATTTATTATCTGCCCATGCCTAGTTATAAATGAATCAATTGTGGTACATTTATTGCAATTAGAGCAAAATGGCTTGTACTACTCAGCGACATCTAGCAGAGGCACAGATGAGTCTGTTTAGTTTGTATATAAAGAAAAAAAATGACATAAGATGTATGAAGTTAAGCTGCACCCACGCAAAACTCTGCTATGACCCAACAGGCAGAAATAATCAATCAATAATTGCAGTGTTTGTATCAGTGTTCAGTAACCCGTGCGGCAAAACTTCTCTCGACAGCAGTGAGGCCTCTAAAAATGGGAAACGTGCAGCCTGTTCCCCTAAAGCATGCTTCCCACTCATCTTTTGTCTCAAACACACAGCTCTTCCACCACCCCAACTCGCGAGCAGGAAGTAAACACCACTAGAGCAAGTATTATTAAATGTCATAAAGGATTTGAGCAAAGGGGTCTTAAGCCCTGTGCGTGTTTGTGTAGGGGTTGGAGGACGGCCAGCATAAGGGGCCCGAAATTGGATGAGGCCCGTTAAAGGGGAACATTATCACCAGACCTATGTAAGCGCCAATATATACCTTGATGTTGCAGAAAAAAGACCTTCTTTTTTTTTAACCGATTTCCGAACTCTTAATGGGTGAATTTTGGCGAATTAAACGCCTTTCTATTATTCGCTCTCGGAGCGATGACGTCACGTTGTGACGTCACATCGGGAAGCAATCCACCATTTTCTCAAACACATTACAAACACCGAGTCAAATCAGCTCTGTTATTTTCCGTTTTTTCGACTGTTTTCCGTACCTTGGAGACATCATGCCTCATCGGTGAGTTGTCGGAGGGTGTAACAACACGAACAGGGACGGATTCAAGTTGCACCAGTGGCCCAAAGATGCGAAAGTGGCAAGAAATTGGACGTTTGTTCCTCACACTTTACCGACGAAAGCTATGCTACGACAGAGATGGCAAGAATGTGTGGATATCCTGCGACACTCAAAGCAGATGCATTTCCAACGATAAAGTCAAAGAAATCTGCTGCCAGACCCCCATTGAATCTGCCGGAGTGTGTGAGCAATTCAGGGACAAAGGTCCTTGGTAGCACGGCAAGCAATGGCGGCAGTTTGTTCCCGCAGACGAGCGAGCTAAACCCCCTGGATTTCTTGGCTCACACCGTCCCTTATGCCACCGAAGATGATCAAGAGAAGAATATCGACCCTAGCTTCCCTGGCCTGCTGACATCAACTCCAAAACTGGACAGATCAGCTTTCAGGAAAAGATAGCGGATGAGGGTATGTCTACAGAATATATTAATTGATGAAAATTGGGCTGTCTGCACTCTCAAAGTGCATGTTGTTGCCAAATGTATTTCATATGCTGTAAACCTAGTTCATAGTTGTTAGTTTCCTTTAATGCCAAACAAACACATACCAATCGTTGGTTAGAAGGCGATCGCCGAATTCGTCCTCGCTTTCTCCCGTGTCGCTGGCTGTCGTGTCGTTTTCGTCGGTTTCGCTTGCATACGGTTCAAACCAATATGGCTCAATAGCTTCAGTTTCTTCTTCAATTTCGTTTTCGCTACCTGCCTCGACACTACAACCATCCGTTTCAATACATGCGTAATCTGTTGAATCGCTTAAGCCGCTGAAATCCGAGTCTGAATCCGAGCTAATGTCGCTATAGCTTGCTGTTCTATGCGCCATGTTTGTTTGTGTTGGCATCACTATGTGACGTCACAGGAAAATGGACGGGTGTATATAACGATGGTTAAAATCAGGCACTTTGAAGCCTTTTTTAGGGATATTGCGTGATGGGTAAAATTTTGAAAAAAACTTCGAAAAATAAAATAAGCCACTGGGAACTGATTTTTAATAGTTTTAACCCTTCTGAAATTGTGATAATGTTCCTCTTTAAAAGGGTAAGGTGGTGCTTTTTAAGACAGAAATGACATTGTGTTAACTACAAATGTGTTGACTTGCTTTACGACATACGTCACTCCCCCTTTCCCATTTATTAAAAAGACAGAAGTCGATGCAAACACTTACGTGCAATTACTGCTATCATGGCCAAAGCTCCAAAACAACCAAAGAAACAAAATATTTTGCCTGAGGAGACAAAAAAAGAAAAACAGAGCCTACCCGGATAAAAGGACAGTCAGGATCAACATTGCCCCGGCTTTCACTCGCTCAAAGATGAGGAGGAATGTTCTACTAATGCTGCCTTGGCTCTGTGTCTGCTGAACTAGTAAGTAGCTTTCGATGCTCAAATCAAAATAATAATGTTAATGTTAGCTATCAGAAATAAATAGCCACCAGCTTGATAGCTCGCAATTTCATGCTAATTCCTTCGAAAAAACTCTCCAGCCGGTTTTTCTTTGCTTCGGACCTGCATCCGCCTTGATACATTCTTGGTAGTAGCGTCATGTTTGTAGCGCAATCCAAGATCATTTCTTGATAGTGTTAACATCAGCATAGCCATTAGAAACATAATATTTGTGCCAATATTAGAGCGGAAATCATGTCAGTTTGACGCTATATGCGCGAGTCCTCATAGGCAATGTGGTCTTCTTTCGGGCAAAACAGTACCATTTTGGTACACTAGCGCCGCCAAAATCAACCAAAACTGAAAGTACTTAAGTGGGGCTTAAAAAGGTTCAACTATGGCTGGCCGATTATATGATTGTGATCGATGATCGCGATTAATTTGGGTTTAATCCCGGCGATCAGGTGTTAGCATATATCAATGAGATCAAACATGGCGGAAATGTCTGTTAGAAGAATCAGCAGTAGTAAACAGTAGGAATGCAACGGTGATTGGTATAACTGCACGGAACAATCCGCCTTTATCCTGTGTGTGTCTGTGAAAGTGTGTATGTTCTTGTACGTGTGCATGTGTTTGTGTGAATGTATTTGTGTCCGTTTGTGTGCGAGACCGTCCCTGTCCTCCATCGCAAAAGTCAGGCTTCTCACGCCATAATTAATGCTCAATCAATGTTGTGCCTCTTCCCCCTTACATAGCTGGAAGTGAAAGTAAAGAAATATGGCTAACACAAGCATATAAATTGAAACACAACATTGAGAAAGAACAGCAACTTACTGACAAGACAGTCTCACTGACTGCTGCAGCTCACCTTATGAGCAATAATCCTGCCCTAAATGTGGATTTACAAGCACTCACAAAATGTCTTTGTGACTGAACTACTGTAACTGGGAGAATAAACAATTTAATCAGAAACAAATATATTTTATATCTAAATATTTTAATTCAGACTTTATGTTTATGTGTTTGCTTTGATTCAACTCCTCTGATATGACATGTACCGTATTCTTCGGACTACAAGTCACAGTTTTTTTCATAGTTTGGCCACGGGCTCCAGTGCGATTTTTATATGTTTTTTTCCTTCTTTATTATGCATTTTCGGCAGGTGCGACTTATACTCCGGTGCGACTTATACTCCGAAAAATACGGTACTAAAAAACTCTATAGACACTTTTTTGTTCAAATCATTTTTGAGTTTGTGGATAAAAACTTTTTGTTCCTAACATAATCATTAAACATGTTTTATGTGAGTGTGAATGTTGTCTGTCTATCTGTGTTAGGCCTGCGATGAAGTGGTGAATTGTCCAGGGTGTACCCCGCCTTCCGTCCGAATGCAGTTGAGATAGATTCCAGCACCCCCCGCGACCCGAAAGGAACAAGCGGTAGAAAATCGATGGATGAATGGATGTTTTATGTGGCAGATGAATACAACAAAAATCAGTGCATGAAAAATACAACTCACCATAACGTTGAATTAGTAGGAGCCATGAGCTTCTTTGCGATGAGATGGTCCCCGGCAGGTTGATGGTATAAACTACTGTGTCTACAATCAGCCTGCCGGGCACTGCAAATTTACCGTTGGCTACAATCTGACACATTTACATCTTATGTTCATTAATGTACATTGTCCCATATAACAAAGATATAATAAATATCACAAATGGTGACTCCCTATCAGGACTTTTACCATAAATCTACAGGGTTTCCCCTAGATTGCCAAGATACCTGTGGTTAGGCATGGTCATCATTTAATTTGCAATGACGATATGATTTTTTTTTAAAAGGCTAAAAAATATATGTGCATACATTTAAAAACAAATCTGTTATTATGAATTAGTATTGACATATATTTTTATATCGTTTTGCCATATTTGCAATTGTTGCTGCTTATTGTACTTTGTTGAGAATTGTTCAAGTCTCTATAGACTTTTAATGATTTTTTTATTATAAACGACTAACGAAAAATGTTGCATCTTTTTCGGTTGTTATTATTGACTGTACTCATGTTTAGAGACTCTACTTCTGTTCCTTGATGTGCTCGACGAAAAGAGAGCTGCAGCGAGCATGATGTCACACTTACTCGGCACTGCTGCTCGAGTTGGACTTTCTCTCCTTAAAAACTGCCACTGTCCTCTTAAAATTTGCACATATTGTGCAAATATGGTTGTTTGTGGGTATATCTGGATATATTAAAATTACGTCCACATCCCAGACATGCTACCTACGCTCCAGACAATGTTTGCATCTTGGTTTCGGCAGCACTGTTTTCAGTGATCAAAGTCTTCTTTTGGTGGCCGAGTTTTCGGTGCATCACTAGACAATAGTAGATACATAGTAGGTTATGTACAGTATATCCATTCATAATGTAATGATCTGCTGGTGGTAATGTTCCTGTGGTTTCGCGCTGCAGGTTAGCGGAGAAAGGGGAAGTATCGTTGTGTGTCTGGGGAAGCCCGGAGACACAAGTGTTTGCACGGGAGGCAAAACCTGTTGGAATTGTGCCGTTTGTTATCATATAATTGGCACTAAAAGTTAAAAAGAGCATCAGACTTTGTGTGACTTCTGTAGGCTACAATACATAATTATACTTTAATTTGTTCTCATGTAAATAAAAAGTATTTTTATAAACCACTACTTTTTCCAAAGCTTTGAACCCTGCCGTTTACACAATGTGCGGCTAATCTATGGAGTTTTCCTCAATAACGGCTAAATTATGGAATGGATTAAGCAAAGATATCAAACAATGAACTAAAAGATCCACTTAAAGAAACTGTTCAAATTCAAAGTGTTTACAAAGTACAAGGAGGAGGAATCCTGATAAACACGTTGAACCTTGTCAAAAAAGTAGAAAATCTTATTCATCTCAAAGGATGAATAAAGACATCAATGATTTTCTGTTTTGTTTGATCAGTCGTTTTACTGCCGTGTTACGGGCATCGTTTGGAAACAATTAAGGTATGTAAATTAACATTTGCAAAATCTTTCTATGTTAATATCCCATTTCACAACCAGTATATAACAGCGGCGCATATATGCGGGTAATATATGAAAAAAAAAAGTTATTTTAAAATTTAGTGGGTGCATTTTATAGTCCGGTGCGATTTTTAGCCCGAAAAATACTGTCGATTATGTAAAGACGTCACAAGGTTTCTTAGAAATGTGTTGCAAGAAAACTGCGTTTTTGACGACTTCACTGAGCAACATGAGAACTTTGTTGGAATGAGCCAGGTATGTTTTACCACTGTATTGACACTTCTGGTCTTACATTTACCTCCTAAAAATGGTTTTTCATTGCACTTTTTTTTACCTCTAGGGCACTCAAAGCACTTTGACACAGTCACCACGTTCACCTACTGATGACGCACCATCAGTAGCAATTAGAGTTCCGTATCTTAACCGAGGATACTTTGAAATGGTCACGGTTTTAACTGAGAATCAAACAAGTAACAGGTTGGGAGACGACTGCACTATCACCTGAGCAATGATGTTGACATCATATCCTATGTTTTGATCAGTTGGATAGCCGGCGTTAACGCTTGATTCACACATGACTTCTGTAGAGTTCCTGGACTGCATTCATACTTGACCCAAACGAACCACACTAGCAAAGCAAATGGACTATAGGGACTCTTTTTTTTGTTTTGTTTTGTTTTGTTTTGATCACGCTTTTGCAGAAACAGGTTTAAGAAAATTCATTCAAATAACCTATCACTGATCTGCATCTACTCAGAAGTATATATGAACTAAATGTTTGATGATTAAAAGGCATTGATCTTTAAAATAGGATGCAAAATGACAAGTGTCAACGCACTCTGAGTGGAACATTCCTCACACAAATTAATCCTAATCTGTAGACACCATATCCCCACCCCCTCTACTCCCCAAACTGTACTGTCTGCATTCAGTCTTAACTATTACTCAGGCCTATCCACTGTAAACTAGTACACCACCTTTCACACTGCCTTTTCCATTAAATAAAAGACAAGATATCTGGTTACACGACATACTGGAAAATGCAGTTTGACAAAGACGACAAAGTGGATGAGGTTTTCCTTTGCAATATAGTGCTAAAACAAGTTAAGATTGACAAAAAATGCATGAAATAATGGACATATTGCACATGCCTTGAGCATGAAGGTACTGGCACTATCATCTAGGGTGTAGTGTTGCAGGGAGCAGCCACCACGATATTGTTTTAATAAAGATGTGTTTTGATCGACTTACCAGCAAACTTTCCAGGTTTAAGGCAGACCTGGGATTTCTCATCATGTCCTCCAACTTCTTCAGCCGGGCTTCCAGCCTCCTCTCGGCGCCTTGAGACATGTCTGCAGCGTCCCTCGTAATATAATAGGAATAATTACGTTGCTGTTTTTACAGATGGTTTACATGTGACACCTGGTTGTTGGTGGGGCCTAAGCAGCAGCAGTCTTCGGGGCTTCCAGCCCACCCAGAGTGCAACAATGAGGAGATGCAATATTTTCCGACGCAAACAGACTTGGAAGAACAGAGTTAGCCTTTCAACCACCAAAGATAAAGTTCCACATGACGTCCCATCACCTCCCGCAAGTCGACGACAAAGTTTGAATGTGGGGATACCAACAACAGGGCGTTTTCTTGATACCCTCGCCTACACTTTCCCCCTTTTTTTGAACGTCTGGAAATGCCTCGGACTCGCGTTTCAGATACAAAACGCGTCAATTCACGCCATTCAAGAAAAGTTCCGACGTCCGTCCGGCTGAGAGTTTATACTCGGCGGTGCGGTGGAGGAGCCATGATAACAATGTCTGCTCTCCCGCGCGCAATGTTTCATAGGCACGCGCTCTCTTTCTGAAATCCTTCTCGCATTTTCCAACTCCTCGCAGCCGTCTTCTTGCCTTATTTCCTCTCGTTTGGTGTTGTGAAAAAGTCCTTGTTGTTTCCCTGTAAGAGAAAAGTGCAACTCCCACCGAATCATCACATCTACATACTGACACACACAAACACACACACCGTCTGGAATCTCCCTCCTCCCACTGGCAACACCAAGAACTACATTACCCACAATCCCTATACCCTAGCCTCCCTAAAAAGTAGCATTTTTAGAAGTCATTTATATATATATATATATATATATATATATATATATATATATATATATATATATATATATATATATATATATATATGTATGTATATATATACATACATATATACACATATATACATATATATATATATATATATATATATATATAGTGAAACAAAAATCTAAAAAATAAATAATTAATTATTTAATAATTAAAAAAAATAAAAATAATAGTAATATCTATACATATATACATACATACATATATATACATATATATATATATATATTGTGAAACAAAAATCTAAAAAATAAATAATTAATAATTTAATAATTTAAAACAAAGTCAAAAAATAAAAGTAATAATATATATATATATATATATATATATATATATATATATATATATATATTATGAAACAAAATTTAAAAAATAAATAAATAAATACATTAATTAATAATGCGATGAGGTGGCGACTTGTCCAGGGTGTACCCCGCCTTCCGCCCGATTGTAGCTGAGATAGGCTCCAGCGCCCCCCGTGACCCCAAAGGGAATAAGCGGTAGAAAATGGATGGATGGATGGATGGCATTAATTAATAATTTAAAAAAATAATAACAATTTAAAAAAAAAATATATATATATATATATATATATATATATATATATATATATATATATATATATATATATATATATATATATATATATATATATAGTTGCATGTATGTA
Source organism: Nerophis lumbriciformis (assembly GCF_033978685.3). NCBI lineage: Eukaryota > Metazoa > Chordata > Actinopteri > Syngnathiformes > Syngnathidae > Nerophis > Nerophis lumbriciformis. The sequence goes on along the minus strand of NC_084555.2, from coordinate 19,836,368 downwards.
TTGTAATAAAATACTAAAAACTACATAAATAAAATACATATATATATATATATATATATATATATATATATATATATATATATATATATACACACACACATATATGATAATATTAAATACATTCTATGGTTATTACAATGTTTTAATATCGATTATCAAAATGTATACAAATTGAATAACGAAACTCATTTTACTCGCGGTGGCCGATAGAGCAAATGTTGGTAGCGATCCGATAACAAGACATTACAAGACCAGTTTTGCCAATACTATACCAATACCGATTCTTTTTTATTTAAAATGTAATAATCTTGTGAATATGCCGTCCATTTATTGATCACATGACAACGATTTGAACAAAACAACACGAATATTTTTGATCAACAAACTAATTTTTTTAGATTTTTTTTTTGCAATATAAACATGCAACTATATGAATGCAAACAATAGCAACAACAAAATGATCCTTTATTAATTTTTCTCAATACAATACCGCAAAATAGGTCAACAAAAGCAAAACATTTTACTTCAATAAAGAACGTATTTCATGTAATGCAAGCTCACCTTAAATCACTTGGTATATGTTGCATTTTGTCTTTTAAGAAATGCATTTAAAAGTTTTTCTGACATATTTTTAGATCCTCAAAATTTAATTTGAATCCTACATGAACACACAACTCTAATATGTTACCTATTTTTTTTCAAGACAGATTATTAACTTGTTTGCAAGTTTGGCATCCCTGCAGTGTTTCCACCAATACCTGCACGAGCCATAAGATGGCGCTATAAGACTTAAATAAATTAACCTTTTTGCTGCCACACATGACCTTGAAGAAAGACCCCCCCCTCCCCCATAAAAATGCATGTACTGTTTACATTTATAAACATATATATCAAATTCAAATATACATTTTTAAATATGATTGTTTCATTTGAAGCAGCAATCTTCCAATACATATTTTGATGTTATATTCATTGCTATAGAGTACATTTTTGTTTATTCTAATTATATATGGTTTATATGGGTTTATAGTCTTCATAGAAGTTATAATAAATAATGATAAATGGGTTGTACTTGTATAGCGCTTTTCTACCTTCAAGGTACTCAAAGCGCTTTGACACTACTTCCACATTTACCCATTCACACACACATTCACACACTGATGGAGGGAGCTGCCATGCAAGGCGCTAACCAGCACCCATCAGGAGCATGGGTGAAGTGTCTTGCTCAGGACACAACGGACATGACGAGGTTGGTACTAGGTGGGGATTGAACCAGGGACCCCCGGGTTGCGCACGGCCACTTTCCCACTGCGCCACGCCGTCAGTTAATTTAAAATAACATCATCATACAGTATGTTGATGCATTTAGTGTCATTTCCTTTGTTTTTAAAGTCTGATTAGGTTCTAAAACAAAAAGTCAGTAACTGCCTGAATTAGGTTGTACTTAAGATATTGCTAAGAAACAATGACAGCCAAATAATATGTTAAAATTTGGTGTATTGGTACTTTCTAATTGCAAAATGTTTATTGAGTTTTTAACATTATTTTTTATAGAATATTATATGCCGAACTAAAATTCCCATGATTTTCATTAATTATTCATGAATTCAATCTTAGCAAAAGTACTACAGGACCGTCATGTTTCATCTATTTTATTTGTAAATCGAAGAAGTTCAAACTTATTGGGCACATTATGAAAAATTAAAGGATGCACTTTGATATTTTAATATGTTTTAGTTTTGTGAAAATTATTTAAAAAAAAATCTTATATAATTGTTTACTTATAAACAACACTTTGGGCCTGATTTAGTAAAGGTTTGTGTGTACTAAAAACACTTGCAAACTTGATAGCACACGCAAAACTGATCTACTACACGCATGCAAAGTGGATTGCGTCTGTCAATTGAGCAGAATAAGCAAACAATCCATTTTGCGTCTCCGTCTTCATTAAGATGCAAAATATATCGGGAAGTACAACCTGAAGCCTGACCTGCTGCTGACCTTCTACCGCTCGTCCATCGAGAGCCTGCTGACCTCCTGTATTACAGTATGGTACGGCAGCTGCACTGCAGCAGACAGGGAGAGGCTGCAAAGAGTGGTCAAGACGACTCAGAAGATCATCGGCCGCCCTCTCCCCTCTCTGATGGACATCTACACCTCCTGCTGCCTCAACAGAGCCAGTGCCATCATCAAGGACAGCACCCACCCTGGCTCTGACCTGTTCCACCTGCTGCCCTCTGGGAAGCGCTACAGGTGCATTAAAACCAAGACAAACAGGCTAAAGAACAGCTTCTTCCCCAGGGCCATAATCACCCTGAACGGACTGCCCCATTGTCCCTCATAACTGCCTTCTCTTCGGTGCAATAACCCATTCCACCAACCACCCTGTTTTTTTCATGTATATATTCATTTCACCCACTGTATAGAGTGTACAGGGTCACATTTGTGGGCCACACCTTTCTTTGCACTTCTATATTTGTTTTATTTTTATATATTTACACATTGTTTTCTTGCATGCACACATCGCACTGTATGGAATGGCCTCAATCTCGTTACCCTGCGTAATTGATTGATTGAAGTATTTATTTCAAACCTGCACAATACAACAACACACATTTTTTTTTTTTTTTACATTTTGGCAGAGACATTTATGCATGGCTTGAAAAGGGGTTGGATGAAGCAATTGCTTATAATATCCCAACCCCTCTCACTCACTCCCTATTTAACATAAACAATATAATACAAGAACAATACTATACAAACAAAAACAAGAAAAACTCCTATACACTAACAATACAATAGTACCACTGTTACTATGGGACAAGACAAGACGAGACAAAACACACACACACACACACACACACACACACACACACACACACACACACACACACACACACACACACACACACAGGCCCAAACACTCTCTGACCATACACCCCTCTCCCATCGCTCTATGCTGAGGGCATCACTCTCTTTCCTCCTCGTACTTCTTCAGTACCGTACTTCTTTTTTAAACAGTCTTTTAAATGTAATCATGTTAGAACAGGTTTTTAACTCTTCCCCTAGTTGTTCCACAGACTGACTCCACGCACTGAAATGCACATTGATTTTAAAGTTGTTCTAAATTTAGGCAAATGTAATTTGTTGTTTCCTCTTAGACTGTAACTATGGTGAGCATCTCTATCCTGAAATAGGTTTTGTATATTGGATGGTAGAGAGTTTTGGGATGCCCTAAACATAATTTGAGCAGTTTTAAAGTTGATTACATCGTACAGTTTAAGTAATGACAATAAAGCTGATTCTGATTCTGATATGCTGATCATCAAAATGTCCACAATACTGAGAGGAGAACATGTAAATATAATTATTTAGCATGTGCAATGTGATTCATCAACACTCATCACCGTTTTGCCAGAACTATTTTGTGTTTTATTTAGCACGTCTAAAAAGTATGGGAAAACTGACACACACTTTGGTGATCACGGCCCTGCTCGCTCTTCAGCTGCAGGCAATCAGCAATCTGCGCACCTGGGTCTGATGAGGGCAGACGGCATAAAGACCAGTGGACCCGAAGATCCAGTGCCGGAACGTAGTTCACTCCTTGTAGTAAGCATCCCATCTCTGGCTTCCCTCATCGTACCTGCTCTCTGTGCTTTCCCTCTGCCCGTGTCTTATGTCTTCTGTATCCTGTGATCGAGCTGTGCACCTCGACTCCCCTCCGGACTTTGGAGTGCTTCCCTCGAAACCTCGACCCTCGCTTGGACACGGACCTAATTGCCTCTCTCCAGCCCCCGACCTCTCGCTTGCCCACGGATGTCTTCTTGCCTAGCCCCTCTGGACTTCTGAAGGATTCATCCAATATGCACTTACAACACCCGCTACATTCACATTGCTAATACTTCACATCGTCTTGCACCTTTCACTTATAATAGCATACACACCCCAGCATATCATCAGCTTCAATAAACCTATTGAACTGATTTCCGCCGTTGTGTCGTCTCCTTCCCCCGCCATACGTAACAATTGTTTAGTTGTTGAAGGAAGACGTCTTGGTTCCTCCTCGCATAACCAACTTTTTGCAGTCATTGCAAATTGCCAGTTTTTTATCCGTCAGACACACTTTAAAATAATCCCAAACCATAGACATGGTGTCGTTAGTCAGTCACCGAGCGAGCTCGCTTGTTAGCCACGGCTACAGCACCGGCAACAACACACTCTTGTTGTTGTTATGCTCCGCTCGCGGCGGTTTGATGAGGTCATCAAGCGTCGCCAGTAAACCTCTCATGCTGCAGTCCTCAACTCCTGTGTTGTGTGTGGGAGAGGGGAGAGGGGAGGGGCTGCTGACTGGGTTTATATCCGTGTTTTACCGGATATGTACAGCTCCGTACAACGGCGTTTTAAAAAGTCATTAATTTTACTTTTTGAAACCGATACCGATAATTTCCGATATCACATTTTAGAGCATTTATCTCTACTTGCAATATTGCGCACCAACTATTTTTGAAGAATTCACACCGCACGTCTACAAGTGCAACATGACCAAGTTTCGTCATCCCAGAAAAAATTCACTTTTGTGGAAATGTTGATCCAAAATCGGAGGAGAATGTTAAGGTTGGAGGTTTGATAGAGGGGAGCAAGCCGGCATAGAGGAATGGCATTTCAATGACTCTTGTTTTTTTTCACTATTAGAATTAAATATGTGGGATTTGAACCGAGGATGTCGTTGTGGCTTGTGCAGCCCTTTGAGACGCTTGTGATTTAGGGCTATATAAATAAACATCAATTGATTGATTGATTGATATTAAATTGAATATTGAATTGAATAGAATTGAAAAGCCAAGGGTGAATCCCACAGCTCCATGTTGTCCTGCCAAGTCTCACACTTGCAAATATATCTATTCCTGAATAATTCTCACCGCACGTCTACGAATCAGAATAAGAGTCAAGTTCATTGCGACATCTCTAAGCTTCGTCATCCCAGAAAAAAAAGCCACTTTTGTTGCAAATGTCGATCCGAACTCAGAGGAGAACGCAGACGACAAGACAGCAGGAGCATTTGGAGGGGGAGGAACCAGCCAGGTATAAGTGCGTCTTAGGCCCTGTCCACACAAACACAGAGAGTTTCCTCCCCCAACGTTGACCTCGGCACTCTGACCCCGTATCTCAGCGACTCTGTCACAAACCTGGGGGTAAAGTTTGACTCAGATTTTAAATTCGAAAAACAAATCAGCAGCGTCGTTCAAAAAAGCTTTTATCAATTACGCCAAATAGCGAAAGTGAAACCGTTTCTATCAAGACATGATCTTGAGAAATTAATCCACGCTTTTATCTCGACTCGTCTTGATTATTGTAATGCCCTGTATGTTGGCATTAGCCAGGCCTCCCTCGCCCGCCTGCAGCTCGTGCAGAACTCTGCTGCTCGTCTGCTAACACAGACCCGCAGACGTGAGCACATCACCCCTATTTTAGCGTCCCTTCACTGGCTCCCTGTGCGTTACCGAATACATTTTAAACTCCTTTTATTTGTTTTTAAATGTCTAAACAACCTCGCGCCAACCTATCTCTCCGACCTCCTTCAGCCTTACTGCCCCGCCCGATCCTTAAGATCAGCCGATCAGCTGCTGTTGACGGTCCCTGACACAAGGCTGAAGCTTAGAGGTGACAGAGCTTTCGCCGTTGCTGCTCCCAAGCTCTGGGACGACCTACCCCTGAGTGTTAGACAAGCCTCCTCTCTTCCTGTTTTTAAATCTCTCTTAAAAACATACTTTTATTCCATGGCTTTTAATACTGAGTGATATCCATCCTGCAATGGCGCCTCATAATACACCTGCTGTGATCCTGTTTTTATGTTTTTATGTTTTTATTAATTCTATTTTAATTATTTATTTTTTATCGTGTTCTGTTTGTGTTGTGTTGTGTTTGCTCGGTACTCGTTTTATCTTTTGACCTGCTCATTGTACAGCACTTTGGCTACCCCTGTGGTAAATTTTAAATGTGCTCTATAAATAAAGTTGATTTGATTTGATTTGATTTCCAAAACGCATATTTGGGGTTAGAACGATCTCCATCCACACAAATGTAGTTTCAAAACTGTCTATACTAAACGCATACACTTGCTGTCATGCACATTTTGTCTAATCAGAAGCCTGGAAAAAGCAGCCGCAGCTGACTTGGTGGCATTACACTTCCTATTATTGTGATGTTTATTTTGATATACTAGACCAGGTGTGTCAAACTCAAATACAGAGTGGGCCAAAATTTTAAACTGAACAAAGCCGCGGGCCAAGGTTGAACAAATTAACCTTTTAATTGGGACCCAAACAAATTTTGCATTAAATATTGAACAAGTAAGGCTTATATAACTTTATAGTGACATGCAAAATCGAGTTTCAAATAATAATAATAATAATTAAAAAATATCAATGGCATATCAAATGCAATTTAAATAAAAATTGAATGCCTCTTCTCTATTTGCAGCCTTCAAAGGTAAATATCAACATTAACTTTTTCCACAGGCTAATAAATTTGATAATACCGGTAAAATAATGAATAAACCAACCATTCAGGACTTTAAACTGCTCAGTTTGCAACACACTGATCTAATCTGATGTGCCCAAGCCAGATACCTGCCATCTTTTCTTGGATGCTAGTTCATTAATGTCGGGGCTCAGGTTTTGAGCTGAGGCAACCCTCATTATCGAACGAAGGTGTTCATCAGTCATTATATCTCGTATTCCACAGTCTTGGGGGCGTGCCTTACAGGCACTGCTTTTAACGTCCTCTACGAGCTGACGTCACGTCCGCTTTTCATCTCTTCTAACAACGTGCCCGCCCAGTCACAAGATATGAGCGGCTCCTTTACGCGCACACACGTAAATGCAAAGCATACTTCATCAACAGCGATACAGTTTACACTGAGAGTGGCCGTATAAGCAACTTTAACATTGTTACAAATATGCGCCACACTGTGAATCCACACCAAACAAGAATGACAAACACATTTTGGGAGAACATCCGCACCGTAACACAACATAAACACAACAGAACAAATACCTGGGTTTGGAGGTAGCGGGGGTGTATATTGTAGCGTCCCGGAAAAGTTAGTACTGCAAAGGGTTCTGGGTATTTGTTCTGTTGTGTTTATGTTGTGTTACTGTGCGGATGTTCTACCGAAATGTGTTTGTCATTCTTGTTTGGTGTGGATACACAGTGTGGCGCATATTTCTAACAATGTTAAAGGTTTTTATACTGGCACCCTCAGTGTAACCTGTATCGCTGAGGATCGAGTATGCGTTGCATTCACTTCTGTGTGTGTGCCACAGCCGCACACATTATGTAACTGAGCCAGCACTCGTTGGACTGGACGAAAAGGGGACGTTACAATTCTCGGGAAGGGCACTGAAATTTAGGAGTCTCCCGGGAGGTTTGGCAAGTATGAGAATTTTGGCAAGTATGAGAATTAGCGGTGTACCGCAGCACCGCCACTGTATATAATAGGCGGGCCAGCTCTAGTGTTAATTTGATATCACCTCACGGGCCACGTGAAATTACACAGCGGGCCAAATATGGCCCGCGGGCCAGAGTTTGACACCCATGCACTAGACATACAATGACATGTACATTATCTTTAAAACCTGCCTGAGCAATGGTATCCGAAACAGCTGACTGTCATTAGCGCGGGAGTGTCGCAAAGCCTATTTTGTGAAAATGGAACACACAGTAATTTCTCTTATAGTGTGTTTAACCTCTAAAAGGCTTAATGGCCACATGCGTGGACAGCACCTTTTAGCTCTTATTTCCAAAATTGTGTAATAACTGGGATTTATATAGCGCTTTTCTAAGTACCCAAAGTCACTTTACATGTAGAACCCATCATTCATTCACACCTGGTGGTGGTAAGCTACTTTCATAGCCACAGCTGCCCTGGGGTAGACTGACTGATATATACTGACTGACTGTACACTACTGAATTGGGGTCTTATGCCGACATATGGACACTTATACTGTCATCTGGTGGTGTCAGAAGAGTATAACATACAATGGAATTTGGAAAAAAAAAAGTAAAAATAAAAATGACCATGCCACTACACATGAAGTACACGTTTGTGTACTTATGGACTAAGTACATCATATAAAAAGATGATTTTTAGTTTTTATTCTAATTAGGGTCCAATAAGCCCAAATAGCAAAGAGAAATAAAAAAAGCATGTAAACAAACAGCTTGGGCCTTAAGAGGTTAAAGCCAGCAAGGCAGTGTTGTTGAGCTTTGAAAATGACAACGCACAGCCATGATGTCATCAATGGAGCACAAGTCTCCGTTTGTGTCGTGTACACGCATACGTTGAGCGGAAAGTTTTGGAACTCTACACCTTGGCCAGCGTTTGCAAAAGTTTTTACAGACAAAAGTATGTGTTTGGGTGTGGACAAGAAGCCTAAACGCAGAGATAAGTATGCATTTATTAAGTGTCTTTGGTGTGGACATGGCCTCAATTGAGTGTATGTAGTCTACTGTATTGTGTTTGTGTAATCAATAAACATGACCAATCTGAAACAGAAATGTGCGCATCTCATTTATTTTCCTTCATAAGCAATTCACTAACAAATATTGATACAACACAAAAAATTGTATTTTCCAAACTTTGGCCACGTTATGAACATCTTACGACCGCATGATAAAAAAGGATCACATTGTCGTTTCATTTGAGTAATTACAAAAGCATTTCCCTCTTTTGCAGGCATTACGCTTGAAATCAAATACTTGGGTCACTTTGTGTGTGTGTGTGTGTGTGTGTGTGTGTGTGTGTGTGTGTGTGTGTGTGTGTGTGTGTGTGTGTGTGTGTGTGTGTGTGTGTGTGTGTGTGTGTGTGTGTGTGTGTGTGTGCTTGAGTGTGCGTGTTATTAGCAAATGCAAAACATGTCAACAATAAATAATATTGTACAAAAAGGTCGACAGTCCACCACAAAGTCAAACGTTGAACAGACGCGATGGCGGGGAACAAGAACAAATCGTAGGAAGTAGAAAAAAAGCTGATCATCTATACATTGACACGAGCAAAAGAACAAAGTATATTTCCTTTTGTACAAATATGGGAGCGTCACGGTCGTAACTGTACAGATTATACAAGCAAGAATTAAGGCAATTTCTCTGTTGTTTTTGATGAAACATTTCATGTCTTGATTTCGACTATCTTGAAGGGGTTGGTTGTCATTGCAATACAGGTGATGGTCTAATACTAAAGATTTGTCACCAAGATGACACTTGTATGCCTTCAGCATCACAATGGTGGACAGTACTGCCTAGATTCGCACCTGCAGGGCTAACTGTATAAATGAGAGGTGACAAACAAAAGTACAATTACACATTTCATCACTAATGATGTGCATAACTCATTTGCTTTCCTGTTTAGATGGATATTGAGCTGCCTCTGCTGAGCTCAGCATAAATATTGCAGACCAGGGCGAAATTTATCTACATTTAGGCACAGCCATATGTTCTCCTTTTTTTTTTTTTTTAAAGATTTACTATGCTGCAGCAGAACCTCCAACATCTCATCCCCCAAAATGTGATGTGAAATGTATGGCAACTTTCCTCCCGGCACTATCACTTCGTCTCCTCCTATCCATATTTGTCTAACTCACCATCAAAGGGAGTTTGACACTGGAACAGACTAATTCCATTTGTGTTATTTACTTGAAAACAGAGGATGTTGGACTTTAGCGTGTCCTTTTGCTGAGGGTGTAACATGTGTACTGTTACACCACAAGGCCTTAGAGGTTTCACTATACACTGCATGCGGAAAATAATCAGGATGCTTCACTTTTTCCAAACATTTTTATGTTACAGCCTTATTCCGAAGTGGAATAAAATGATAATAATCCTCAAAATAAAAAAAAATCACAATGCCATTATGTAATTTATTCCATTCGGGAAAAAGGATGTAACGTAACAAAATGTGGAAAAAGTGAAGCACTGCGAATACTTTCCGGATGCACTGTATATTATTACAAAACCCAAAACCAGTGAAGTTGGCGCTTTGTGTAAATGGTAAATAAAAACAGAATACAATGATTTGCAAATCATCATCGTGCAAATAATCATTAACTTAGAATTTAATGGCAGCAACACATTGCAAAAAAGTTGGCACAGGGGCATTTTTACCACTGTGTTACATGGCCTTTCCTTTTAACAACACTCAGTAAACGTTTGGGAACTGAGGAGACCAATTTTTTCTTTCCCATTCTTGCTTGATGTACAGCTTAAGTTGTTCAGCAGTCCGGGGTCTCCGTTGTGGTATTTTAGGCTTCATTTTCAATGGGAGACAGGTCTGGACTACAGGCAGGCCAGTCTAGTACCCGCACTCTTTTACTATAAAGCCATGCTGTTGTAAGACGGGGCTTGGCATTGTCTTGCTGAAATAAGCAGGGGCGTCCATGGTAACGTTGCTTGGATGGCAACATATGTTGCTCCAAAACCTGTATGTACCTTTCAGCATTAATGGTGCCTTCACAGATGTGTAAGTTACCCATGCCTTGGGCACTAATACACCCCCATACCATCACGACGCTGGCTTTTGAACTTTGCGCCTATAACAATCCGGATGGTTCTTTTCCTCTTTGCTCCGTAGGACACATTGTTTCCAAAAACGCTGTGAAATGTGGACTCGTCAGACCACAGAACACTTTTACACTTTGCATCAGTCCATCTTAGATGAGCTTGGGCCAAGCAAAGCTGGCGGTGTTTCTGGGTGTTGTTGATAAATGGCTTTCACTTTTAATAGTAGAGTTTTAACTTGCACTTACAGATGTAGCGACAAACTGTAGTTACTGACAGGTTTTTTTTTAAGTGTTCCTGAGCCCATGTGGTGATATCTTTTACACACTGATGTCGTTTTTTTGAGGGATCGAAGGTCATGGGCATTCAATGTTGGTTTTCAGCTTTGCTGCTTACGTGCAGTGATTTCTCCAGATTCTCTGAAACTTTTGATGATATTACGGACCGTAGGTGGTGAAATCCATAAATTACTTACAATAGCTCATTGAGAAATGTTGTTCTTAAACTGTTGGACAATTTGCTCATGCATTTGTTGACAAAGTGGTGACCCTCGCTCCATCCTTGTTTGTGAATGACTGAGCTTTTCATGGAATCTACTTTTATACCCAATCATGGCACCCACCTGTTCACCTGTGGGATGTTCCAAATAAGTGTTGGATGAGCATTCCTCAACTTTCTCAGTCTTTTTTGCTACTTGTGCCAGCTTTTTTGAAACATGTTGCAGGCATCAAATTCCAAATGAGCTAATATTTGCAAAAAATAACAACGTCTTCCAGTTCGAACGTTAAATATCTTGTCTTTGCAGTCTATTCAATTGAATATAAGTTAAAAATGCAAATCATTGTATTCTGTTTTTATTTACGATTTACACAACGTGCCAACTTCACTGGTTTTGGGTTTTGTACATTATAGTATTGGGTATCTGACTACATTTCTGTGATCACTTATATACTATATTTATTAAAGTATATATTTATTAAATTAATTTAGCTAGGAATGGGCTTTGGTGGCAGAGGGGTTAGTGCATCTGCCTCATAATACGAAGGTCCTGAGTAGTCTTGGGTTCAATCCCGGGCTCGGGATCTTTCTGTGTGGAGTTTGCATGTCCTCCCCGTGACTGCGTGGGTTCCCTCCGGGTACTCCGGCTTCCTCCCACTTCCAAAGACATGCACCTGGGGATAAGTTGATTGGCAACACTAAATTGGCCCTAGTGTGTGGATGTGAGTGTGAATGTTGTCTGTCTATCTGTGTTGGCCCTGCGATGAGGTGGCGACTTGTCCAGGGTGTACCCCGCCTTCCGCCCGATTGTAGCTGAGATAGGCTCCAGCGCCCCCCGCGACCCCGAAGGGAATAAGCGGTAGAAAATGGATGGATGGATGGATGGGCTTTGAACGCATTTTTATTTAATTCCCCAAAGCTGATGGCATGTAGTTCTTCTTTATGTTATAAACAAGATGAGACCGACCCTCTAGTGCCTCTGCTGGTCGCAGCCAAGCAGTGCATCCACTCTGTCTAATTTGCAGCAAGACTCAATCCATCGCACACAATTCATACATTCTTAGCGAGTAATTATTGGCTTAATGCTGGAGTGTCTAAACTTTCCTCTGGGGCATATGTCATTTAATAGCAGTTAATAAGCACCAGGACGAAAAAGTCTTTGGGGTTCAAGCAGATTAGCAGAATGTATAAAAAATGTTGGAGTCATATTGTTTTCTACTTTTTTTGAACAAATCTCGCAATCAACTTTACATCTAAATCAAAACAGCTAATGTTTTTTTAAAATTATTATTATATTCTAACCTATTAAATCCCCATTTGATCTTATTATGGCATTTTTTTATTTTGAAAATGGCATACAAGAACTTAAACTAACCTAAACCAAAAAATTAAACAATGCATCAAAATGTGTTTTATTACTAATATTATGTATCGTACCCCATCCCTTTAACATTTACTATATGGAAGATAACTAACTGTATGCAATTAAAAAAATAAAAAAAATAAATAAAAGGGCAAATGGGCATTCGAATGATTTAAAAAAACATGACATGTTTTTCTATTTTCATTTATGACTGAAGTTGATTAAAAGATTTGAGAAAAAAAAAAAAGTAGAAAAAAATATGAATTCAAAAATGTTTTCCCCACTCTTAACTCCCTCAGGACTTTTTCGTCTTGGTGCTACTCAGCTGGGCTACATTTATTTTACAGTGTAGGGTTGACATCTGAAAGAATTTGAAATAAAAATATTAAACTTAATGATAATAACTTGTATTTATATAAAGCACTTTTCATTTAATTTGACATAAAAAAACCCTCCTTAGGAAAAAAATAATTCCATTCGGAGCAACACAACTTTAGTTAAGGGTTCTTAAAGAAAAAGCTTTATGTCATTATTAATTATTGGTATCAACATTTCAGCTTTTTTCTGTACATTGCCCTTATTTGCTCTATATTTTTTCTGCTGCTTTTAATTGTATTTCTACAATGTGCCATGGGCTGCACTTTAGCGAAGGTGTCCCGACACAAATATTTTACCGACATTGGACCCTTGAGTACTGGCTGATACCAATATTGATCCGATACGATATCAGCACAAATAATACATACTTATTATTATTATTATTTTGCAGCGTTTAATGTTGGAAAAGGCTTGATCAAGTAAAACTAGTCAAACAGAGAACAATGGTAGGTATAAAAACACTAACCTATTTAATATAATCCTTCTAGAACAGGGGTCAGGAACCTTTTTGGCTGAGAGAGCCATGAAAGCCAAATATTTTAAAATGTATTTCCGTGAGAGCCATATAATATTTTTTAACACTGAATACAACTAAATGCCTTTAAGTAGGACCAACATTTTTAGAGTACAATAAGTTTCTTATTCTTTTTAATAACATTGTTATTCTGAAGCTAACCAATAATAAATTAAATACTTTTTACCATTAATGCGACTTCTTGAACAGGTGCGAGAACGGATGGATGGATTAAAATGCATGAGAATCTTTTATATTTTGAATGTTATTTTTAACACTGTGATTACCAGCGGAATTATTCATTACTTATCGTGTTAAGCAATGTCAGCTAAGATTTATCTGAGAGCCAGATGCAGTCATCAAAAGAGCCACATCTGGCTCTAGAGCCATAAGTTCCCTACCCCTGTTCTAGAATTAATTTATATTGTCTTTAGGTTGAAATAGAGTGGTAATTTGTTTTTTGGCGACATCTGGTGGCCGCATACATTTCTTAAATTGAACTCAAATTAAATGATGCGGACACATTTGTTACTGGAGACTTTCTAATACACTTCTGTCTTAGAGACGTATCTGTAAGTAATATGCGACTATAATTAATTTAAATGTGTTTGAATTGACAAATGTGTTTAAGACTGCAACATTTTTCAATTAAGGTCACTTAATACATTGTGTTTAGCTTTTGTGCTAGCTTCTAGCAGGGATATTCAACTCAGTTGTTTTGGGGGCCACATTTCCAGAACGGTAAGGACCGGGGGACCGGACTTCTTCCTTCAATATTACTTATTTTGTATATTCCAATCCTCTCCAGTAGACAATTGATTTTGTGGATGGATATTTCCATTCATCCAGGTCATTGTGTTCTCAGGGCATTCAATCGATCACAACTGGACTGTTTGGTTTGTCTAAGAAGACGTTTCACCTCTCGTCCGAGTAGCCTTCATCAGTTCATGCTCATAGACTTGGATTGGTCAGAACTAGTCTTAGACTGGTCAAATTCTAGTCTACATTTTGGTCTATTTTTTTTGTCAGAGTTACAGGAGCGCTCTGTTGTTTTTAAGCAAAAAAGCTAGTCAAAGACAACATTTGCCAACAGCCAACATTATCTACTAAGCAAACTATAACCTGCTACCCGAGAATGTTCAACAATTCTTCTCAACAAAAGAGGAGAAATATAACTTTAGGCAGAAATATAATTTAAAACATTTGTTTGCACGTACAACAGTTAAAACCTTTAGCATCAAACAGTGTAATAATACGATCCAATTAAAGAGACTGAAAGTACAAAGAAGAATTATGATAAACGTCATTAATTTATTGAAAATGAAATATTATCCATCACATTAAGCAAATCATAACTGATTTAACAACTTATGAGAAGAACTGATGTATTTAGAACACGTTGGTGTAATTGTTTACAAATTGAGGACAGGAAGTATGTGTTTGTAATTGCTATGCAGTGAAGATTAGATAAGACTTGCTTGCTTCTACTCCTTTTTGGACATGTTGGAAAGAAAATATGTAAAATCGATGAACTGATTTGCACAAGTAAACACGCTGCAGGACTGCTTGTAACAGAGCTAGAAGTGGGAAAAATGATCGATTCCTCGATGCATCACCATTAGTAACTGGACGATTCCGACTCTATGGACAAATGTCTAAATATCAATTATTTGCGTTCGTTCAATAAAGTAATACAGATGGTTCTAGCTTGAATGCGAAGTAGTGAAATCAGAAAAGAACAAACGCTGTGTGCACTTCAACAGAAGCCTAACTGGAACTGCATCATAACCGAAAGTAACCAAATAAGAAGAGGAAATTAGCGAGTAAATTATTAAGTCGGGAGTGACAATAACAACCACACAGGGCAACACTTTCAGCCATAGATAAAAATGAGAATATGGACGACAAATGTCTTTATGTCGCAAGTTTACTGTATGACGACTGAAGGCAAAGTGTCTGAACATTCTGTGGTCTTGGAAGGTTAGAACAATAAAACAGCTATGCGCACACACATCTAAAAACTGGGAATGTCGTAGTAGCCAAAGGAGGAGCCTTCAAGAAATATTATTAAAAGAAGAAATATCCATCCTTCCATTTTCTAATAAATAATAATAAATTAAAATATATAGTAAAATAACATAATAACGAAGGGACACAAAAGTAATTGATTTATAATGGAATGGTAGCCCCTGAATCTTAATTGTAATCAAATAATGAGGTTCCAAAGGATTACCACCTGTAAATGAAGCGTATCTGGGATGTTTTTTTGTTTTTTTTTTGCAGATATCGCACCAATATCAATATCGGATCGGGAACCCCCTACACTTTAGACACCCCTGCATTAACCGGTGTATCATCATGTTTGGGATGTTCAACGTAAGTATTTCTTAAATCTCATGTACAGAGGGGGATACCGACCTGAGAGTGTCTTTATTGCAAAGGTCCATTTTGTGATTAGAGTCATTCTCCTTCCTTGTCGCAATTTATTCTGCCAGCACCAATAATGATCGATGTACATGCCATGTACAGTGAGAACATCTTTACTATGTGTCTGTCTTCTTCCCCTTGACATGTGTCTTAATACAGTAAACACAGAATGTATTCTTCGGAACTAACAAGTGAATTGATCATTAGTGCAAGGTGTAATATGAAAAGCAGTAATTGTACCCTGATCCTTCTGTGAAAGTGGGCAAACATTCCCTTTTCGTTTTAAATCTGCAAGGGACACCATGGGCCTGATTTACTAAAGGTTTGTGTGTACTAAAACATGTGCAAACCTGATAGCACACGCAAAGCTGATCTACTAAACGTGTGCAGAGTGGATTGTGTCTGTTAATTAAGCAGAATATCCATTTTGCGTCTCTGTCTTCATTAATATGCAAAATATATGCTGATTAGCAAAACATCCACAACAGTGGGAGGGGAAAATGCAAATATAATTAGTAAAATATTTCTTATATGAAAAAAATGTCTTCAAGTATGCATGTTTTTGCGTGAAGCCTCTCTCCAATGAATGCACCTTTGGCAGTAAAAAAAAAAAAAAAAGTGTTTTCATCGTAGATCCACTGCAGGAGTCAGGACTGCTGGTTTCTGAAATGCCCATAAAAAGTGGTAGATGCCTCCGGCATGTTTAAAAATATCGCAAATAGGAAGACGCACGATAACATGAGTGTGCAGTAAATGAGCGTGTGTCCGTGGGGAAAGTCCTGTAGTGCACGCAAAAATTCTCATTTAAATAGGGCACCACTTTTCAATTCCACACACAGTGTTAGTAGATCACACGCAACATGCTAATTAATAGCACACGTGTTTTTTTTATAGATTGCACACGCTTTGCGCGTCGTATTTGGATCTTAGTACGAACCCCGTTTCCATATGAGTTGGGAAATTGTGTTAGATGTAAATATGTACGGAATACAATGATTTGCAAATCATTTTCAACCCATATTCAGTTGAATATGCTACAAAGACAACATATTTGATGTTCAAACTGATAAACATTTTTTTTTTTGCAAATAATCATTAACTTTAGAATTTGATGCCAGCAACACGTGACAAAGAAGTTGGGAAAAGTGGCAATAAATACTGATAAAGTTGAGGAATGCTCATCAAACACTTATTTGGAACATCCCACAGGTGAACAGGCAAATTGGGAACAGGTGGGTGCCATGATTGGGTATAAAAGTAGATTCCATGAAATGCTCAGTCATTCACAAACAATAATGGGGCGAGGGTCACCACTTTGTCAACAAATGCGTGAGCAAATTGTTGAACAGTTTAAGAAAAACCTTTCTCAACCAGCTATTGCAAGGAATTTAGGGATTTCACCATCTACGGTCCGTAACATCATCAAAGGGTTCAGAGAATCTGGGGAAATCACTGCACGTAAGCAGCTAAGCCCGTGACCTTCGATCCCTCAGGCTGTACTGCATCAACAAGCGACATCAGTGTGTAAAGGATATCACCACATGGGCTCAGGAACACTTCAGAAACCCACTGTCAGTAACTACAGTTGGTCGCTACATCTGTAAGTGCAAGTTAAAACTCTCCTATGCAAGGCGAAAACCGTTTATCAACAACACCCAGAAACGCCGTCGCCTTCGCTGGGCCTGAGCGAAGCCAAGTGTTCTGTGGTCTGACGAGTCCACATTTCAAATTGTTTTTGGAAACTGTGGACGTCGTGTCGTCCGGACCAAAGAGGAAAAGAACCATCCGGATAGTTATAGGCGCAAAGTTGAAAAGCCAGCATCTGTGATGGTATGGGGGTGTATTAGTGCCCAAGACATGGGTAACTTACACATCTGTGAAGGCGCCATTAATGCTGAAAGGTACATACAGGTTTTGGAGCAACATTTGTTGCCATCCAAGCAACGTTATCATGGACGCCCCTGCTTATTTCAGCAAGACAATGCCAAGCCATGTGTTACATCAACGTGGCTTCATAGTAAAAGAGTGCGGGTACTAGACTGGCCTGCCTGTAGTCCAGACCTGACTCCCATTGAAAATGTGTGGCGCATTATGAAGCCTAAAATACCACAACGGAGACCCCCGGACTGTTGAACAACTTAAGCTGTACATCAAGCAAGAATGGGAAATAATTTCACCTGAGAAGCTTAAAAAATGTGTCTCCTCAGTTCCCAAACGTTTATTGAATGTTGTTAAAAGGAAAGGCCATGTAACACAGTGGTGAACATGCCCTTTCCCAACTACTTTGGCACATGTTGCAGCCATGATATTCTAAGTTAATTATTATTTACAAAAAAAAAATAAAGTTTATGAATTTGAACATCAAATATCTTGTCTTTGTAGTGCATTCAATTGAATATGGGTTGAAAAGGATTTGCAAATCATTGTATTCTGTTTATATTTACATCTAACACAATTTCCCAACTCATATGGAAACGGGGTTTGTAAATCAGGTCCCATGTCGTCTCGTCAAACCATGGAACTTTTTAGTAAACCAGCAGTAGACAAATATGTTTGAATGTTTGCAACATGACCATTTGTGTAAGCGCTTAAAAAATACAGTAGGGGTGTTTTTCCTGGCATTGGCTTTGACTGGAGTGGAGTGAAACAAGGCAAGAACATTCTGCAAAGTGAAAGCAAAACAAAGCTTAATGCATGACAAACAGATGAAGTTGTACTCTGCTATCTTACAATCGTGCTTGCACCTACTCTGCTGCACTGTACTGTACTGTATTGTATTGTGCCTCCCTCACACATCCCACACACAAACAAGAAGTTTAGTGCATTTACCATATGAGGACGCATTCAACTGATGTGCGACTAAATGGTCAATGGCAAACATGGAGGTGAACAAAGCTCACCCATAATAGCTGAAACGGGGGAAAAAAGTGTCATAAAGCAATACGTCACACAAATAAGTGCTTTTTCTTTTGGCAACATAATTCTAATTTCCCACACACCATACATGTCAACCCATAGGCACAATGTGCTCTAAAGTGTAAACAAAATACTGCCGAGGTGACTGTTTTTAAAGCCAAAGTGCAACAGAAAAGGGATTTATGTCACAGTCGAAAAACATGTCAAAAGGGAATCAACTGGTTCTTTTCATTACTGGCAAATAAGAACTTAGCAAACATCAGTTTGTGTTTATTTTTGGGGTATGTGTGTTGTTTTACCAATTGTTCTTGAAGGCCCCCTGGGGATTTTTTCTAAAAGCTGACTTCTTTCAGCATTGTCAGGCTCAAAGTGCCCTGTGACAGGAACATCACTGCTCATGTATTATAGAAGAGACTGAGTCGCAATCTGCAGTGGAATATCACCATTAGAACATGCCTTCACAGTTGTCAAACAGCGGGGGGTGTTGGGGGGGTTCATTCCAATTCCAATCCAGTCAAGTTCAAGACAAAACACATGAGAGTCACTGGGAGGTTGGTCAGTGTCGCTGGCCATTTTTTCTTTTCAGGAATGGCAATTGAAAAAGGAAACATTCTTTTTTTCTTGGTGTTGAAAAGCAATCAGTAGATCTAAAAAATAAATGTTGTTATATATTTTATGGCAAAAAAACGAAAATCCCCAGTCAGCAAAAATGATAAAATTGACCAAAAACATGTTTTGAACCGGAACCGAAAGTTGCTACTTAAAATTGAGACTGCAAACTGGCCTGCAGGACCCTGCTGTAATGTTCTGGTGTATGTCTGAACCCCGGGATGGAGAGACGGCAGGCAAGTGCATGAAAGAACCCCAAGTGCATGAAAGACGCAGGTAACACAAAACAAACAAAGATGTGAAGACCAGACCAGAGAAGCGGTGGTAGATGGAGGTAAATAGGAAGTGGAGTGAAAAATAAGAGCAGTGGAGAAGAAATAATAAAAAATATAGGGCTTTAATGATAAATGTCATGTGAGATCATGACATCTGCGTCAGAAAGACAGATCGTCGACCAATAACTTTTTGATAGGGCTATCAAAAATACAGAGTTAACTCATGTGATTAATCACAAAATATTATTAATTATGTATATACGCAGATTAATAACGCAATTTCTTTTGACTGTACATGCTTCTTTAGCTTAACTGTATGGAGCCAAAACACTGCCAGTAAGATTTCCTATAAAAATGTTTTTATAGCACCAAAACAAGCTCTGGCAACAAATAAATAAAAACATTGAAAAAAGACAATAATTTTGGTGGCTATTTTTTTGTATCATGGAATGTTATTGATGCCAATATATATATGTATATATATATATATATATATATATATATGTATATATATATATATATATATATATATATATATATATATATATATATATATATATATATATATATATATATATATATATATATATATATATATATATATATATATATATATATATATATATATATATATATAAGGGACGGCGTGGCGCAGTGGAAAAATGGCCGTGCGCGACCCGAGGGTCCCTGGTTCAATCCCCACCTAGTACCAACCTCGTCATGTCCGTTGTGTCCTGAGCAAGACACTTCACCCTTGCTCCTGATGGGTGCTGGTTAGCGCCTTGCATGGCAGCTCCCTCCATCAGTGTGTGAATGGATAAATGTGGAAGTAGTGTCAAAGCGCTTTGAGTACCTTGAAGGTAGAAAAGCGCTATACAAGTACAACCCATTTATCATTTATATACTATATATATATATATATATATATATATATATATATATAGTGCTTTACAAATAAAGTAAAAATTAAAAAAGCAATAAAAGTAGTTCACTATATTTTGTGTTCATAAAATGTTTATAAATCTGATGACAGCAACACACATAAGCCTATTAAAAAAAATAAATAAAAAAAAATTAACCTCATAGTTTCATATTATGAAGCTTTTAAAAAAGTATATTTTGATGCCCTGAGTCCTCCCGTCTTCCTTTACAGTCTTTTACCTGCATGCCCAAGTCTAGTAAAACTGTGGCACCTGCTGCCATTAATTTGAAACCGTAAAAGTGCACAAACATATGAATATTGGCATCGAAAACATGTCATGAAACAAAAAATATATCCACCATGATACTGTCTTTTTTAATGTTTGTATTTATTTGTTGCCGAAACTTGTTTTGGTGTCAATACAACTTTTTCTACGATGTCATTTTTTTTTTTTGTTACCAAATTTTACTAGCAGTGTTTTGGCTTCATATAACCGTGGATGGTTACTTGAAAGGCACCAAGGTTTTTTATTGATCAGGTCAACGCATATGTCAGTGCAAAGATGAGCGAGGGGACTCCAACGGGTGTGCTCGGTTGTAAATTTCACTTAAAAATAAACCCTGACTGGACTTAACATAACACTTTTAGCAATGTTTGAGCAAAACAACGATGTGCATTCAAGTAAAGCATTTTTAAAAAATGTTCCTGTATGACATTTTGACAATAAAATTGAATTTGTGTGAAAATACTGGGGTAATTTTTTCAAGTTAAATTGAATTATGCAAGCAAGTAATAACCTGTGATTACCGTAATCATTATTAATCCAAATTCAAAAGTGTAATTATTCTGGTAAAACAAAATCATCCTTTGACGGCACTAGTTTTATATAAAGTACAAACGCAGGCTACAACACCACCCTCTTTTTTCCAACAGGCCAGTCTGCAGTCTTGTCTTTGAATAGCAACTTCCGGTTCTGGTGTCAGAATATAGAAAACATCTGTTTTTGGTCGGGTTTTTTTGTTGGTGGTTTTATTTTATTGTATAAAATACAGTGGTACCTCAACTTAAGAGTGTTTTATGATAAGAGATAAGAGTCTCTCTGATAATTCTCGTGAGTATAAGAGTATGAGATGAAAGCTAAAATTTGAGTTCCAAGCATCCCAACAATTAGTTGGCGTAGCAAATGTCACAGTAAGCCTTATAAGATCCATCCAGAACATCTTATCTTACTCGCTAGCATTTGCATGTAGCTTTTTATTTCATTAAAGAAGAAATAATCAAAAACATGAATGAGTTAGAATGAGAATGAATCTAATGCTAGACAAGAACATTAAAATAACATCTAAACAGCAATCATTTATCCATACAAATATGGAAAAGCTGCTGATGGTGGGTTTGACAACAAAGCAGCTGGTAGGAGATACTGTAGGAGTCCACTCTCCAAGGTAAATTATGTCCATTATTATTATTACATTATTTCATAAAACTGCCATAGTTGTTTGTAGTACATTCAATTGTATTATTTTTATAAAATATTTCTAATCTAAAAGTTTGTTTTTATTTTTAAAATCCATGCTACATTTTGGAATCGTGATGGGTTTTTCCAAAGACATGCACCTGGGGATAGGTTGATTGGCAACACTAAATGGTCCCTAGTGTGTGAATGTGAGTGTGAATGTTGTCTGTCTATCTGTGTTGGCCCTGTGATGAGGTGGCGACTTGTCCAGGGTGTACCCCGCCTTCCGCCCGTATGCAGCTGAGATAGGCTCCAGCAACCCCCGCGACCCCGAACGGGACAAGCGGTAGAAAATGGATGGATGGTTTTTTTTTTGGTTTTTTTTGGGGGGGGGGGTCATGCTCTAATTTAATTGATTTTAATTCCTTTTAATGGGAGACATTGATTTGAGATACAAATATTTTGAGTTAAGAGCTCTGTCACAGAACAAGTTAAGCTCGTAAATTAAGGTACAGCTGTATAAAAAAAAAAATCGAATTGTTTTTTTTTATAAATAGTTATTGCATTTCGACACAAAATGGTTTATTTTTCCACTTTTATTTTTTGTATTTCAAAATGAAACTCAGATAAACAAATTGTTTTTGGTTTCCAATTTCCATTCTTGAAATGAAAATTCAATGACCGAAACATACACTGACCAAGGTTGCACCATTCCACAGTGTATGATTTGCTGCATTTTAGGAAATATTACAAATATTTAGAAGGCTTGTTTTTTCATGTTTGCGGTTACCACACATCAGAATTCAAACTGCATATAAGGTTTCCAAGTGCACTTTTTTTTAGAAGGACCTAAAAGCGTGGGCAATATTTTATATTTTTGTCACTGCTGCAGAGAAGTGTTGGACCACAAAGCAGTGTTTTAGAATATATAAGAATCATCCTTGAACAAACCTCCAAACTTTGTACTATAGTGCATTCAATATAAGAGACAATGGAGAGAGCATCTGCTTCAGATGGGATACGTTACTGTACATGGGGCCAGCGAGCAGTGATCACTGTATTAAGTCCTTCCATCCAAGAGTGTTGTTGTATAAGTTAAAGGCGATTTGTGATGCTGGTAGATTGGATGATGACGAGGATGTGTGCGTGTACGCAGTGTGGGTTGTGGTGTGGATGGCACAGCAGTCCTTGGAGCATCCATCTGTGAAAAAGAGTAGGAGGAGAACCAGTCAGTGGGTGAATTAAGAAAGCTCTCATCCACACTTTTTAGGTGAACTATAAAATAATATACAGTAGCTCCTTAATGATGTATTCCATATATTGGTGAGTTTTTGGTGACAGTATAATTTCCCTTGAATCAACATCCTGTACAGTAATAACATACAGTTGTATCTCGGCTTACGAGTTTAACTGATTTTGTAGCTAAAACAAAACTCCAACAGTGTTAACTCAACTAAAGAGCTGTCCCTCAGCTAATTGTTATGCTTTAAGTTGTCAAACGTTTGATTAATTAGACTTAAAAAAAAAACAGGAATAAATATTTATACAGTATTATAGTTATATTAGCATATAAGATAGGTAGCAACTAGCGCACTCATTTCTAGCTAGCTAATAGCTGCGCGATACTGTATTCTTTCAAAACCAGAGTATTGCACAATAACAAGGTTACTTTAGGACCAGTTTAATTTAAAGCACAAATTTATACAGCATACGTAAGTAGTGGGTCCCATCTGCATATGAGTTTTGGTAATCTAGCGCACGAGTGGCCAGCTAGCGAATATTGCTTGAGCTCTTGCTAGCAATTAGCGCTCTAGTTGCCAAGTAGCTAATAGTGGCGCTCTAATGAATTATTTCAATATGTTAGTAATGCACAATAACAAGGTGTCTAGCGACTTGCGCTCTAGTTGTCAGCTAGTTATTGGTTACTAAAACATGGCCACGAAGTGGACATACTTTGTCACATCCTGAGTAATTCTTCTCAGTTAGACCTAGGATTCCATGTGCTGAAACCACAGGCGTGTGTTCTGCAAAAAAAAAAAAAAAAAAGTAGCAACCGAAGCACAGAAGCCAGCAAGTGTAGAGGAGGAGACTCTAATGGTGCCAGGCAGACCTCTTTCTCTTCCCTAAATAGAGAGTTTTATCATCACTGCTGTTTATATTCCACCCAATGCTAACATTAGCACTGCTATGAGTTAGCTGTTAGCCTCCATGATTTCCTTTTTTGATTCAATGAAAATCATCCGCTTCTTCTCACCACTGTCCTTCAACCTCACTTACTCCCGACCCAGATTTTAATCTATAGCATAACAGTTAGCCAAGAGAAAAAACGTGTGAGCTGGGGTGCCACTGTATTTCATTTCACATATGTTGTTCTTATGCTTTACTTCCTCAGGTATATTTGCAGTATTTGAAATATATTGTAGTACTAAGTAGCCAATAACAAGAGCTACAAAAGGCTACGGTATAGATCGATATGAATCAATATACATACAGATGCATAAACACAGCTGTTTGTGGGACTCTGATGAACCAACCTCATTTGTTTTGATTGCGGATTCGCAGACATCGCCTCTTCGGTGAAGGCCCCAGCTCTGGGCTGCCGGTTGCTGATAATGGTGTACTAATGGAACAGGACAGAATGGCTGTTTTCTCAGTGCCGGGCTTTGGCACAGGCTGGATAACCACGCAACCTCCTGTAGATAGTAGAGGCACGGTGTAGGCATGTTCCCCATCCTCCACATTGGAGTCAAGGTCTGATTTACTCTCTGCCTCAAACATCTGGCCATGCGTTGAGCACCGCTTCACAGATTCCCATTCTCCCACACAACAGTTGTTCTCTTTTAGGGCTTCTCGCTCCAGATCACCATTTGCTGGGTGCTCCACTGCCTTTTCTTCCGCTGCAACCCCATCTCGTGTTCTCTCAGAGTGAAAAGTATGAAGTGAATGCCAATCTGTGCCATTGACAATAACATTACACGGGGATGCAGGGCTTGTTTGGAGTTGAATCCTTGGTGTGCTGGAAGCAAGTTGTGTAGTAATGTCATTTTGAAGACCATTCACATCCAAAGAAAAGCTTTTGTCACTGGAAGTTGAATTAGATGTTCCCAGAGTGTCTGAGCGAGTGGTCCCAAACATCTCAGTATTACTGAGGGGTCTCTGTAATGCCGGCCCTTCCCATAGATTGTGACAGCCGTTAACTTCCTTTTCTAGCCCAACAGGTGGTGAAGGTCTTGACTCAACCACTGCTTCTATTTTGCTCTGAGCCTGAGGCGCCATCCGCTGAAAGACGTGCT
The DNA here is from genome assembly GCF_033978685.3 of Nerophis lumbriciformis. Taxonomy (NCBI): domain Eukaryota; kingdom Metazoa; phylum Chordata; class Actinopteri; order Syngnathiformes; family Syngnathidae; genus Nerophis; species Nerophis lumbriciformis. Next base: position 19,811,162 of record NC_084555.2, on the reverse strand, counting down.
GTTGGCATGATTTCTGGCTCACAGTTAAATCAATAACCCCTTCCAGTAGTTTAATGTCATTGGTTGGACTCACGTTCCTCATATTGTCCTCCACCTTCACAGTCATGTTCATCACCGCTAACCTGTTTCTCTCTGAGCTTTCAGGAGAGAGGCATTCTCCATTGCTAGCATCTTGCCTCTGTGTGTCTCTCTCTCCTACAGGGGGATTTGGAGACCTAGATGCTGAAACATCTGAAAAGACAGGAGCGCTGTTGTCTTGCTGGTCCTGGGATGATTTGGGATTGAAGGGGATTGGAATTGGAATGGGAATTGGGACTGGAAGGGGTACAATGACAGGGTAAGGGACTAATAGGGTTGGTGGCGGTACTAATGGGGCGAGGGATGGAAGGCCATAATTCATCATCGGTGGCAGGGGGATGGGTCCATTGGGCATCATATTGATAGGTGGAAAAGGGGGAAGCCCTGGCATTTGAAAACCAGGATAAGGTGGCATCATGCCAGGATTAGGATTGGATGAAGGGTACAAATGCGGGGACATCATGGGTCTATGCATGGAGCTAGATGCAGCACCAAGAGTCCGGGGTGGAGGTGGGGGACCTATACCAGGGATCATGGGGTTTGACAGGGGACTGTTGGGTCCGCCTGGGTGGACCGATGGACGTAGATATGGTGGTCGGATCTGCTGCATCATCTGATGTTCCATAAACAGAGGCAAAGGCATTGGCCCCCGAGGGGTCATCACCATCGGGGGGCTTCCAGAGGGGACCCCAACAGCTGGATGCAAAGTAGGTATGGGCGGCTGGGGGAGCGTTGGGCTCTCATGGGGTCGGGGTGTGGAGATCTTGGCTGAGGAGGAGGAGGACGGTGAGCAAACGACATCCGAGGACATGTTAGATGAAGTGCAAGGAACTGAAGAGTTGATGGGTCCTCCCGGTGATGGAGCTGTCCGCCGAAGGTCGTTATAAGGCGTTCCCCAGGATTCAGGAGTAAGTAGCTGTACACCTCCACTGCACTCTGCCTTACCCTCCAATTCAGGCCCATGTCCTGGGTTACAGAGAGATACTGGCAGTGCTGCTTGGGTCTCCTTATAAAATATGTCCATCTTATATTGGTTCAAGCATTTGGCACTGCAGAACTGCAGCCGTCGTTCACCTGCCCCAAAGTCCAGGTACTCCTTTGTGTGGCGGATATGCTTGCACCAGTCACACACCTATGTCAAAGTAAACAGAGCACACAGCTTCTCAGTCACCCTGCTTATAAACGTGGAAAAAAAAACAACACATTGTCCTTTAAAGCACCCCCAACCATATGGAGATACACATTAAATAACGTATTTTGATGCTACATTTTTACACACGGCACTAAACCTTGACTGAATAATGTTCAATCCTCTGTTCTGTGTTTGTGTAATTACATGGTTGTTAACAAGGCCAATTTGCAATGTAAAACACACTCGCAATCTACTAAAGATCACGACTGGAGAGTTGTCCTCAACAAGGACAAAAACCCAAGTCCCATTAGTAAGACTTTTTACACTTTGCATCTCAGTGTGTGAATAACTAATAGACAATTGATCCATCTGTTGTTACATCTATGTTCTAGATAACATGTTTCCTGTTCAGGGTCATAGCAGGAGTTTGAGCCTATCCCAGCTGACTATGCCTTGGACCTAGGCTTTGTGTGGCCCTAAACAATATTTTGTTTGTGGCTCTATTTGTGTCCTTAATATTACTTATTTATTTATCATCATTAAACTCCTGAAGGGCCAACCCCCCCATCTTAAACCTAACGTCACCACCCCACACACCATCCATCCATCCCATCCATCTTCTTCCGCTTATCCGAGGTCGGGTCGCGGGGGAAGCAGCTTAAGCAGGGAAGCCCAGACTTCCCTCTCCCCAGCCACTTCGTCCAGCTCCTCCCGGGGGATCCCGAGGCGTTCCCAGGCCAGCCGGGAGAGATAGTCTTCCCAGCGTGTCCTGGGTCTTCCCCGTGGCCTCCTACCGGTCGGACGTGCCCGAAACACCTTCCTAGGGAGGCGTTCGGGTGGCATCCTGACCAGATGCCCGAACCACCTCATCTGGCTCCTCTCGATGTGGAGGAGCAGCGGCTTTACTTTGAGCTCCCCCCGAATGACAGAGCTTCTCACCCTATCTCTAAGGGAGAGCCCCGCCACTCGGCGGAGGAAACTCATTTCGGCCGCTTGTACCCGTGATCTTGTCCTTTCGGTCATGACCCAAAGCTCATGACCATAGGTGAGGATGGGAACGTAGATCGAGAGCTTTGCCTTCCGGCTCAGCTCCTTCTTCACTACAACGGATCGATACAGTGTCCGCATTACTGAAGACGCCGCACCGATCCGCCTGTCGATCTCACGATCCACTCTTCCCCCACTCGTGAACAAGACTCCGAGGTACTTGAACTCCTCCACTTGGGGCAAGATCTCCTCCCCAACCCGGAGATGGCACTCCACCCTTTTCCGGGCGAGAACCATGGACTCGGACTTGGAGGTGCTGATTCCCATCCCAGTCGCTTCACACTCGGCTGCGAACCGATCCAGTGAGAGCTGAAGATCTTGGCCGGAGGAAGCCATCAGGACCACATCATCTGCAAATAGCAGAGACCTAATCCTGCAGCCACCAAACCAGATACCCTCAACGCCCTGACTGCGCCTAGAAATTCTGTCCATAAAGGTTATGAACAGAATCGGTGACAAAGGGCAGCCTTGGCGGAGTCCAACCCTCACTGGAAACGTGTCCGACTTACTGCCGGCAATGCGGACCAAGCTCTGACACTGATTATACAGGGAGCGAACTGCCACAATAAGACAGTCCGTTACCCCATACTCTCTGAGCACTCCCCACAGGACTTCCCGGGGTACACGGTCGAATGCCTTCTCCAAGTCCACAAAGCACATGTAGACTGGTTGGGCAAACTCCCATGCACCCTCAAGGACCCTGCCGAGAGTATAGAGCTGGTCCACAGTTCCACGACCAGGACGAAAACCACACTGTTCCTCCTGAATCCGAGGTTCGACTATCCGGCGTAGCCTCCTCTCCAGTACACCTGAATAGACTTTACCGGGAAGGCTGAGGAGTGTGATCCCACGATAGTTGGAACACACCCTCCGGTTCCCCTTCTTAAAGAGAGGAACCACCACCCCGGTCTGCCAATCCAGAGGTACCGCCCCCGATGTCCACGCGATGTTGCAGAGTCTTGTCAACCAAGACAGCCCCACAACATCCAGAGCCTTAAGGAACTCCGGGCGGATCTCATCCACCCCCGGGGCCTTGCCACCGAGGAGCTTTTTAACTACCTCGGCAACCTCAGCCCCAGAAATAGGAGAGCCCACCTCAGATTCCACAGGCCCTGCTTCCTCATAGGAAGACGTGCTGGTAGGATTGAGGAGGTCTTCGAAGTATTCTCTCCACCGATCCACAACATCCGCAGTCGAGGTCAGCAGAGCACCATCCCCACCATACACGGTGTTGACACTGCACTGCTTCCCCTTCCTGAGGCGGCGGATGGTGGTCCAGAATTGCTTCGAAGCCGTCCGGAAGTCGTTTTCCATGGCTTCCCCGAACTCCTCCCATGTCCGAGTTTTTGCCTCTGCGACTGCTGAAGTCGCAGACCGCTTGGCCTGTCGGTACCTGTCCGCTGCCTCAGGAGTCCTATGAGCCAAAAGAACCCGATAGGACTCCTTCTTCAGCTTGACGGCATCCCTCACCGCCGGTGTCCACCAACGGGTTCTAGGATTACCGCCACGACAAGCACCAACTACCTTGCGGCCACAGCTCCAATCAGCCGCCTCGACAATAGAGGCGCGGAACATGGTCCATTCGGACTCAATGTCCAGCACCTCCCTCGTGACATGTTCAAAGTCGTTCCGGAGGTGGGAATTGAAACTCTCTCTGACAGGAGACTCTGCCAGACGTTCCCAGCAAACCCTCACAATGCGTTTGGGCCTGCCAGGTCTGTCCGGCATCCCCCCCACCATCGCAGCCAACTCACCACCAGGTGGTGATCGGTAGAAAGCTCCGCCCCTCTCTTCACCCGAGTGTCCAAAACATGAGGCCGCAAATCCGATGACACAACTACAAAGTCGATCATGGAACCGCGGCCTAGGGTGTCCTGGTGCCAAGTGCACATATGGACACCCTTATGTTTGAACATGGTGTTCGTTATGGACAATCTGTGTCGGGCACAAAAGTCCAATAACAAAACACCGCTCGGGTTCAGATCCGGGCAGCCATTCTTCCCAATCACGCCTCTCCAGGTTTCACTGTCGTTGCCAACATGAGCATTGAAGTCCCCCAGTAGCACGAGGGAATCACCCGGGGGAGCACTCTCAAGTACTCCCTCGAGTGAATCCAAAAAGGGTGGGTACTCTGAACTGCGGTTTGGCGCGTAAGCGCAAACCACAGTCAGGACCCGTTCCCCCACCCGAAGGCGGAGGGAAGCTACCCTCTCGTCCACCGGGTTGAACTCCAACGTACAGGCTCTGAGCCGGGGGGAAACAAGAATTGCCACCCCAGCCCGTCGCCTCTCACTGCCGGCAACGCCAGAGTGGAAGAGAGTCCATCCCCTCTCGAGAGAACTGGTTCCAGAGCCCTTGCTGTGCGTCGAAGTGAGTCCGACTATATCTAGCCGGAACTTCTCCACTTCACGCACTAGCTCAGGCTCCTTCCCCCCCAGCGAGGTGACGTTCCACGTCCCAAGAGCTAGCTTCTGTAGCCGAGGATCGGACCGCCAAGTGCCCTGCCTTCGGCTGCCGCCCAGCTCACATCGCACCCGACCTCTATGACCCCTGCTATGGGTGGTGAGCCCATTGGAGGGGGGACCCACGTTGCCTCTTCGGGCTGTGCCCGGCCGGGCCCCATGGGGACAGGCCCGGCCACCAGGCGCTCGCCATCGTGCCCCACCTCCGGGCCTGGCTCCAGAGGGGGGCCCCGGTGACCCGCGTCCGGGCGAGGGAAATCTGGGTCCTTGTTTTTTATTATTCATGGAGGTCTTCGAGCTGCTCTTTGTCTGATCCCTCACCTAGGACCAGTTTGTCTTGGGAGACCCTACCAGGGGGCATAAAGCCCCCGGACAACATAGCTCCTAGGATCATTGGGACACGCAAACTCCTCTACCACGTTAAGGTGGCAGCTCAGAGAGGAGCACCAAGACACACACCCAATCATAATGTTTACATGCACTGAAAAATTAATTACTGACCTAATTTGGTTGAAATAGCTTTTTGAAACACATTCAACATGCCGCTTGTATTGTCTTCTTTGATTTTGCATGGAAAAAACTTTAATAATTAATTTAATAATAATTTAATTTAAATTTAAATTTTTGACATTTTAATATATCTAGATGATGTGATTGTAAACTAGTTCCTTCTTGCATGTATGCACTCCCATCCATCCTTCATTGTATCTTGCATTCTACGCATATGCCATATATCTTTTCAACGTGACAACTCTGGAAGCACAGTAGATGGCACACACCATGATCAGTAAGCCCATAATATTTACATGTTTATGTCAGTTTCTTTAATAATTTTTCATCAAATGTTCGAACCAGAGGCATCCATCTATCCATCTTCTTACGCTTATCTGGGGTCGGGCCGCACGGGCCTCAGCCCAAGCAGAGAAGCCTATACTTCTCTCGGTAAGCTTATGCGCAGGCAATTGTGTCTCTTAAATTAGTAAAACAAGGAGCACAACCCATTTAGCGTGTCTGTCTTCATGAATTTGCAGAATATATGCTCATAATCAGAACGCCCACAATACTGGCAAGCAACAATGCCAATAGAATAATTTTACAGTTTACATACGCTGTTTTTTGGAACTTAGTAGATCAGGCCCAGTGTTTATGCGACGGGTCGATCCTGCTTTTACCGCTCGCCAGTCAGATGCAGGGAAAATGGGTGGAATTCTCACAGTAGCTGAATGAAAGCCAGCTATAAATCACATGGCTTCCATCTTTGTTTTACTTTATACTCAGTATTACAGTAAATCCTATTGGAAATATTTAATTAAAATGCGAAAAGTAGCTGATTTTACAATTTAGAATCCACAAAATGCTTCCCTGACACCACACAGAGATGACTGAAAAGTTATCTTTCCCTGTACATAACCCCTAAACAACCCTGCTGCACTGTGTCATCGCTGCAATACACCTTTACGGGAACAAGCGGTGCACATTTTTCTTGTGGAAGAGAATGAATGTGACCCTGGTGGAGCAGATAGCAGTGGGCGAGCCCCAAACACAGTGTTACTTGTCAGGCCACACACAGCTCACTCTGTCAGCTCAGGGAGGAGTGGCGGGTCCTTGCTGGAGATAATTAAGGCATTAATCAGTTGTCAAACTCCTCAACGACATCCATCCATCAAAGACATCTTAAACATCCCTTGGTACTGAATGTTAATAAGACAAAGGATGCAACTAGACTGGAAAAATTATTTTGTAGCCCACGGCACAGCAACATTGGTTTAACTGACACTGTCCTCTTTAGCAGGAAAGCGAAACAGACGTGGATGTCGACTCAATAGCTTCAGTCGGTCACAATTTACTGCACAGTTTGTTCTATCTACATAATTCAAAAGCCATTCTTTAACATACGTGTTTGAAGGTCCTGATTTACTATGGTCCAAATATCATGCACTAAACAACGTGTGCAAACTATAAAATAGTGTGTACTATTAGTGGGCGAGTTGCGTGTGATCTACTAAGACTTTGTGTACAATTGATAACTGGTGCAAACCCTCCTATGAGGCTTTCACCATGGAAATACTCATTTACAGCACATTTATGTTATAACGCTTCTACGGTTTTTTCTGGGTAATTTAGAAGCAGTCCTGCAGTGCGATCTACAACAGAGCACATTTTTTTGGCGTGCTGAAGGTGCGATCTTGGAAGATGCTGTTATTAACTGCGAGTGTGCGCTGTACTGTTCCGGACGAGACCTGGCTGCAGAAAAACATATTGGGGAGGGGAGCACCCAGCATTTTTGGCAAATTTTTTCAAGCTACAATTGATTTGCTTCAAGCTGAACAATAGCTCTGTGAACATCTCTGGTCACAGCCTTAGGAGAACTACATGTATCATAACAAAGTATATACTGTGCTGTTTACGTGTTGAAGTACCCTTTAAAAAACTGAAATCTACCCCACATGACAATACAGTGGTTGCCAAAAAGGAATTCAAAATCAACCTCAACAGGAAAAAGGGTACTTTCAGCTTTTTAAAGAGTAACTCAAAAAGTAAACGGTACAGACGCAAGAAAATTCATATTGTTCGTTGACACCAAAAAGCCTCAACTAAATTTGTAATCATCCCCTTAGGTCATCCATCAACTAAACAAATATAAAATGACAGTGCTGAATATGTCTAATATTTTTTTTGTTTTTGACAGTAAATATATGTTCACAAGAATACATAAGCCAGAGCTGTAGCCCAAATGCCTCTTTTCTCACAGCTATTTCTGTGTAATTGACAGTTTTTAATATTTTTAATAAATATAGACGCCAAAACTGCAGCAACAGAACAATTCCAGTCTCAGTATTGTGAGCGTTCTGATGATCAGCATTAAGTCTGCATATTTAGTCACGCTACATGGATTGTGTTCCTTAATTTGTTCACTTAAAAACTCACCTCTGACCTGGAAGTGTATCCTTACCCGGCATATAAACATTGAAGAGATGCAAGCAAAAAGTTAATTTTGATTTCGTATCTACGCCTTGTTGTGCGAAGATACCGAAAATGGCTGTGAGTGTAACCAAGAAAAGGGCTTTCTTTGTCTGGACCCACGACGAGGTGGAGTTATTACTGAAAGTAAAAAACGATTAAAAAACATTGACTGGGAGTCCTCGCCATCGAAGTATGGGGACATTCTGTCGCGATTTCTCAAGTGCTACCCCTCGCCGTTGGAGGCCAGCTCAAGCACCAAAGATTTTCCCCACCAAAATTGCTATTTTGCCATCTGAGATGTGGTGTATCCGAAATAGCTGCATTCGCGCATAACCTTCTCTTAAGGTATTCTTGTGTGATTTCTATAAGCGCCTGTACATGTAGAAGAAGGAGAAACACGGGCATGTCTGGATGATTCGCCTCCATCTTTCTAGAGTTTACTTCTAAGTGGAAACCGGTTGTTATAAAGCTGGCTGTGGCGCGTTGTTTCTGACGTCACTTGCTCTCCGAACTGAGTTTATAAACGATCAACGAGTCTACACCGAGCTAAGAGATTCAAAAAATAGATCCGTGGAAAAAAAATTCCCAAGGAGGGGCACCTTAAACGATGGGTTAGTGTAGCTGACACGGGGTTTAGGCTAAATAGTTATTTGTTTAAGGAGTTATCCGGCCTAATATAGATAGGGCCTCAGAGACGCAATCCTCTGCAAACCAGTTTAGTAGATCAGCTTTGCGTGCGCTATCAAGTTTGCACGTGTTTTATTACACGCAAATCTTTAGTAGATCAGACTCCAAGTGTATTAAATAGATAGAGTCGTGGTCAAAAGTTTACATACACTTGTAAAGAACATAATGTCATGGCTGTCTTGAGTTTCCTATAATTTCTACAAATCTTATTTTTTTTGTGATAGAGTGATTGAAACCCATACTTGTTGGTAAAAAAAAACATTCATGAAGTTTGGATCTTTTATGAATTTATTATGGGTCTACTAAAAATGTGACCAAATCTGCTGGGTCAAAAGTATACATACAGCAATGTTAATATTTGGTTACATGTCCCTTGGCAAGTTTCACTGCAATAAGGCGCTTTTGGTAGCCATCCACAAGCTTCTGGCAAGCTTCTGGTTGAATTTTTGACCACTCCCCTTCACAAAATTGGTGCAGTTCAGCTAAATTTGTTGGTTTTCTGACATGCACTTGTTTCTTCAGCATTGTCCACACGTTTAAGTCAGGACTTTGGAAAGGCCATTCTAAAACCTTAATTCTAGCCTGATTTAGCCATTCCTTTACCACTTTTGCCGTGTGTTTGGGGTCATTGTCCTGTTGGAACACCCAACTGCGCCCAAGACCCAACCTTCTGGCTGATGATTTTAGGTTGTTCTAAAGAATTTGGAGGTAATCCTCCTTTTTTATTGTCCCATTTACTCTCTGTAAAGCACCAGTTCCATTGGCAGCAAAACAGGCCCAGAGCATAATACTACCACCACCATGCTTGACGGTACGAGTGGTGTTCCTGGACTAAAGGCCTCACCTTTTTCCTCCAAACATATTGCTGGGTATTGTGGCCAAACAGCTCGATTTTTGTTTCATCTGACATCACATGGACAAAGATAAGACCTTCTGGAGGAAAGTTCTGTGGTCAGATGAAACAAAAATTTTGCTGTTTGGCCACATACCCAGCAATATGTTGTGGACGAGAAAAAGTGAGGCTTTTAATGGGACAATGAAAAAAGAGGATTACCTCCAAATTCTTCAGGACAACCTAAAATAATCAGCCCGGAGGTTGGGTCTTTGGCGCAGTTGGGTGTTCCAACAGGACAATGACCCCAAACACACGTCAAAAATGGTAAAGGAATGGCTAAATCAGGCTAGAATTAAAGTTTCAGAATGGCCTTCCCAAAGTCCTAACTTTAAACGTGTGGACAATGCTGAAGAAACAAGTCCATATCAAAAAACCAACAAACTTAGCTGAACTGCACCAATTTTGTGAAGAGGAGTGGTCAAAAATTCAACCAGAAGCTTTCCAAAATCTTGTGGATGGCTACCAAAAGCGCCTTATTGCAGTGAACTTGCCAAGGGACATGTAACCAACCTGTATGTATACTTTTGATGAAGCAGATTTGGTCACATTTTCAGTAGACCCATAATAAATTCATAAAAGAACCAAACTTCATGAATGTTTTTTTTCACCAACAAGTATGTGCTCCAATCACTCCATCACAAAAAAATAAGAGTTGTAGAAATTATTGGAAACTCAAGACAGCCATGACATTATGTTCTTTACAAGTGTATGTAAACTTTTGACCACGACTGTACATATTCTAAAAGCATGAAAATGTCCAGTATGTAAAGGCAACTGGTGTGCGAAATTACATCATAAGAGCTTTTGTCAATCAAATTCACTCTCGACAACTTAACGTTGGCCATTTAGCGCTGGTTAATTTAAGGATCATTACTAATTTAAAGTCAAAATAGCACTCTTATCAGTTGAATTTGACAGTAAGCCTTGGACATTTTGAATAATAAATGTGCTGAAATGTTTCATCACTGTGAAGGACAGATGGAAAGCACTTAACAACTTTGTGCGCTGTGAGTGAAATTCCACTGCACATTACGCTAATGGAGCTGTGCTCTTCACATCCTGCACACAGATGTTTGCAGTTGAATTTAATTACCATCATTTATTTCCACTGCGGCTGACGTACAGACACCGGTGGTGCGATTTAACCGTTCACAGTACAGCAATTACCATGGTTCCTGCAAGTCAGTAATCTCACCAAGTCTTTATCTGTACATCTGACCTGATGAGCAGGCCTCCTGTAATGAAATTGCTGTCCTATGATTTGATTCGACATTGATAGATTGGATAAGAGATGTATTTGACAATTGAAGGAAATTTTACTTACAAATAAAAATGGAATGAACGGGTTGTAGAAAAAACATTCGCTCCTTTCACACTGTCCTTACAAAACCAGCTTTAACCAGGTTGTTATGATTCTGTTTCAAATGAGTTTAGCATGTCTGCATGTATCTGCAAAATAAATGCTGATTATCAAAACGCTCAGAATACTGGTAGGAAGAGATATCAAATATAATAATTTAGCGCTCGCAATGTGTTTTATCCGGACTGTTCTGCAGCCACTTTTTTACATTTATATATAGCACATGGAAAATGCGCGCGCAAACTGGCACAGTTAAATACACAAATGGCTGTTTTGTCTAGAATGCACTTTAACAGTATATTGCCAAGGGAAGTTGGTGTGTGCTGCATATTAAACCACATTACGAAAAAGCACAGGTTGGACCGTTGGAGCATATGATGCCATGAACGTGGAGAAAAATGAGTGTCGCCAAAAACCTAACCGTAAGGCGGTCTGGACCACATTTGCACTTGTTATCATTTGCAGGGGCAGTCTTAGTAGATTACCAGTAACACGCTCACTAATAGGACACTACACACAATTGTATAGTGTGTACATGCTATTTAGCACGCAGTTTTAGGATCTTGGTAGGTCAAGCCCATTGTATAATAATATGTGCGATCTATGCATTTGTTTGCCAAACTGTTTGACATATTTTCAGGCATGCAGACACTTCCCCAGACTCCAGAATACCTTTTCTACCAGTTTGTTTTTTTTACTTGTCACTGCAGCAAAGACATGATGCCTGAATTCATTTTCGATGTTGATGCTTCATCATCAGTATCTCTTCCTTGGACACTTGCATGAAACATGAGCACTGAGTAATATTATCAGTCCTGCTTGTTTGCTCATGCTTGCAGTGTGATACAGGTAAATTAATTATAACAATGTTTGCCTTGAAAAAGAACTAAACTTCACAATCCACCTCGACTCTCACTGAATATTTTGTAGCTGCAATGATTTATAGTAATTTCTAACTAAGTCACGTACAGTGATGAAAAATGAGAAAAGCAAATGAGTATGCGTATTTCAGAAATGTAAACCCACAAACTTGAATAGGCAAATATTATGTAAACAGTACAGAGCAGCAAAGTTTTCCCACTATAAAAAGCTGAAGTCGAAATTGTGGAAACATTTTGGGTACTGACCAGGAAGTCATTGAAGACAAGGGCTCACCCATTTGCAAAACCTGCCATAAGAAAGGTGCAGCTAAAGGGTCTATTATGTACAATTTGTGGGCTCACCACCTAGTTTTACATGCCAAAGTAAAGGTAAGACATAATAACTGAGTTAATTTGTTAGTGTCAAGTTACTTCATGAAGAATTGAGTTCAATATAAAGGTGTCACAATCAGTAGCTTAGCGTTGAGTAAACAAGCAGCAAAAGGTACTCCTGTCAAGGGCTTCATTTAGTGACCATTCAAGGTTAGACGTGTGTGTAAAACACTAACAAAACAGAAGAGTGTTTATAGGTCAGATTTGACTTTTATTTAATTGCAAGAGAGAGAAACATTTTGTTTTATATTTACTATTTTGTACTATTATTTGATTACTGTTATTTTCTACCAGGGCTGGGCGATAAAACGATATCGATATATATATCACGATAGACACGTAATCGATATCAATAAAAAATGCATTAGGTAAAACTTTTTTTTTTCTTTGTCGGAAGAAACCGGAAGTTGCAAAGCAAGGTTAATTGCATTAATAAAGTCAATCACTTCCTGGTAACCGAGCAATGCAGGAAGTGATCACTGATTAGTTGGCGTGACATGCTAACAGCCAATCAGGTAACAGGTAGCTATCATGTCTGGTTGCGCTATCTTGTTGTCGTGTAGTTAATTATTTGCATGGAGTAAGAAGATAAATCAGAAATGAGGACTGCAGACTACAAAGAAATTGTCGATAAAACCGGTACAGTCACCTTGACAGTGTGGCCATTTTTTTTGTGTTTTTATTTTAAATCGACCGTAGACACACTAAGGCGCTCGTAACAAGTAATACCACACCACCTGAGATGCGCTCACCCTTGAGCACAGGCGGCACTAAACCTGCATAAAGTAGTTCTTCTCAGGCTTCTCTATGTTCACATTTTCACACTTTGTAAGCATTTGTTACATATTCCTTATTTTTGCGCCCTAATTTTAAGAGGTTATTGTTAAGTGTTCAATGTTTTAAAATTTTGTAAACAATGATTGTTTGAGTGTTTTCCATGTTGGTGTTAACATTTCTGCATTGATAGCTGAGGGGATTATAATTAGAGGAAGGTGACATTTGAAATAAATATGTTTACATTTAATGTATTTTTTGACGGGGCCCGAAGTGTAACAAGCTTGCGTACGCACAAAAACCTGTCGTACGCCCTTTTTTTTACTGCAAAGTTGAGGTCTATCAATACTGACAGTGATGTGTAAATATCTGATGTACGCACATTTCTACAGGCCATGTGATGCTGGGTAACAGTTCACAAAAAAATGTGCCAGCTTTTAGCCCTCAGACTGATTAATGAGCCCATCAGAGACATACGAACAATTACCCCGTCTACCCCCTAAATTTTGTGGTAAATTGCACACATTATATTTATATTGGGGGTAATCAGAGTCACCAACCTCTTCTAAAGTTTTACGTATCGTTGTGCGACTATCTTTTCAAACGGGGTGCAGCACTAATTCTCTCGAGTTAGTTTTGCACACGCACTTCTACCTTCTTCTTCACTTCCTTCCTGACACGATCATTTCTTTGTTTTCTATAAATCTATGTTCAATTCTCTGAGACATGGAAATGGCAGGCTGACAATTGTTTTGTCTTTGCTCAAAACACAAGAAAAAAATCACCTCCACTGACTTGGGATTGGTCAGATCGCACTGAGCTCAAGCACATGGCTACTTTCAATATGATTTGCGCATGTATAAGGGAGCGTAGTCTGGGCATGGTATTGGCGTGCTAAGTCACGCACCCGTCTGTGGTCGATTCCAAGTAGATTGCGGTGTAACAGAAATGTGCTTGGATTTGTGCTTGCGAAAATTCTAATATATCTGTATTTTTACTTGCGTACGCCCATTTTTAGTAGGAAAGCCACGCAACTGTTGTTACATGAGGGCCCTGGTCCTAATTTTCAATAAGTCATAAACAATGTCAATAATATCGGTATGTACAGATTAGGGTTGTACGGTATACCGGTATTAGTATAGTACTGCGATACTAATGAATCATATTCGGTACTATAACGCCTCTGAAAAGTACCGGTCCGCCATACCCCCCCCCCCTCTGCCCCTCCGCGCCCCCGTCGTGGTCACGTCGTGTCATTGCTGGTTTAAGAGCAGACGAGCATGTTCGGTAGCTCACAATCACGGAGTACTTACAAACAGACACAGTGTGTAGACAGAAAAGAAAGAACGAACGCAATTTGGCTTAAAAAATGACGATAAAAGTGAAGTTATATCACTGAAACACCCACCGGAAAAGGTGCTTTAAGACATGGCTAGCTAGCTAGCAGCTAAAGTCCAGCCCCAGTTGGCACGGTTTTAGCTACTTCTAAATCACTAATCCTTGTCTCAATGGCGACAAATAAAGTACGTTTCTTACAAGTATCATCCCTGCAGGACGAGGAATAGCTAAACATGCTTTATTACACACCGTAGCTCACCGGCGTCAAAATGTAAACAAACGCCATTGGTGGATCTACACCTGACATCCACTATAATGATACCAAGTATAGGGATATTTTTAGCATCACAACATCTTATTTTGTTTTTTTAAAATGTATATTATGTTTATAAACTCAGTAAATATGTCCCTGGACACATGAGGACTTTGAATATGATCAATGTATGACCCTGTAACGACTTGGTATCGGATTTATACCCAAATTTGTGGTATCATCCAAAACTATTGGAAAGCATAAAGAAGCAGAAGAATAAATGATTATTGCATTTTAATAGAAGTGTAGATAGATCATGTTAAAAGAGAAAGTAAGCAGATATTAACAGTAAATGAACAAGTAGATTAATAATGTGTTTTCTACCACTTGCCCTTGATAATGTTGACAAAATAATAGAATAGAAAATGACACAAAATGTTACTGCATATGTCAGCAGACTAAATTAGCCTTTGTTTGCTTACTTACTACTAAAAGACAAGTTGTCTCGTATGTTCGTTATTTTATTTAAGGACAAAATTACAATAAGAAACATATGTTTAATGTACCTTAAGATTTTTTGTTAAAATAAAGCCAATAATGCAATTTTTTTTGGTCCCCTTTGTTTAGAAAAGTATCAAGAAGTACCAAAAAGTATCGAAATAATTTTGGGACTAGTACCGATACCAAAATATTGGTATCGGGACAACACTACTACAGATATAGAACACTAATATCGTAAATACAGTTTTTAGTCATATCGCCCAGCCCTATTTCCGACAGTAATAAACTACACATCGAAATCTCTAAGGAATGTAAATGTGATTTTATAAATGTTTTCTTATGACGTTAATCAATGCATAACAGTCATAATAAACGTGAAACTGTGGTTATTACTCAGACTATAATTGTATAGTCATAATCTATAATTGTTGTATCCCTAGCTGACAGTATAAGGAAGTATGAAGGTGCCAGTCCTTGTCGATGACCTAACAGAAAAATTATCCCCTTTTCACAAAAAAAAAAAACACAACAACATGAAAACATTTTTGCGCAGTAAGCTGCCAAGCTTAAGCAATATCTGGTGTTAAACAGTTTAGGGTCCTTACAAGCACATCGCTGTTTGTCTTGAAGACAAGCCTGGGCGTGTCCTGAGTAAAGCTGTGCTGGAGTAATTTCCCACCGAGGCCATCGTCGTCTCTCGCCTGGGGTGGGGGGAGAAATAATGGCTTCTTTTTATGGATGGACAAAATGAACAAGTGAACAGACCCAACAAGTCAACTCAAGAATGAAAAACAAGAGTGAGGAACAGAAATGGTGACTGTAACATGGCGAAGCATTTATTAGTTTATAAATAAACCAATAAAAGAGCTTCTTTAAACTAAAAACTGTGGGAGTGAGTGTTCATGCAGAATTTCACTTTGCAGTGCACAGTTATCTCATGCCAGATGAAAATAAAACATAATGATAACAAATGTAAATGATACAAACAAATTAAATATGAATATATTTTAAATCTAAATATTTTTTTATTTGATCCTGTTTCTGCTGCACTCTATGCAGAGGTACACAAAGCAGAAGCCACCAGTAAAACGGACAAATCTTCATTTATATTCATTTAATTTTCGCCAAACCCAATTGGAAGTTCAGGCTAATATTTACAGTAAAAATCCGTGGGTCCGCTTGCCAAGTAATACAATATGCTGAAAAAATTCAAATGTGTGTGTCCATAATTGGTCAGATGAAGACATGGTCAGAAGGAATATAAACCAATCCAATATCTGAAGTGCTAAACACCAGTGTTATAACCTCATTATCTGAACATTTTATAAAAAATGGAAAGCACTACACAGAATAACAATAGCACAAACATACCATGAGATGAATAGTAAAGTTTAATGTAAAAGTAAAATATTTATATTTCAAGTCTCTTTACCTGCTCTGCTGACAAACCGCCCTGCATTTGGATAATCATTAGTGTATCATCATTTATCACTTAAGTCCTGAGCGGCACTCCAATGCACATGTCAACTGTCTAATCAAATCATATGTTTTTTTCTTGTGTAGGTGAAGCCAGAACACTACCAGTAAGATTTGGTATTAAAAAAAAAAGACCTTGTAGAAAAATTTGTATTGGCAGCGAAGCAAGTTTTGGCAACAAATAAATACAAACATTACAAAATACAAATATATTTTTGGTGGATGTTTTCAATGCCAATATTGATATTGTTGTATTTCATTGTTTTTGTGTTTCAAAGGTTTTTATGATTGCTTCTCTTTTTTACAGTTTTGTCTTTTTTTTTTCGGTTTCGCTTCTTTTTTTTACGGTTTCAAAATAACGGCAGTGTTTTAACGCGAGGGGCGGGTGCCTGTGGGCAGGGCTTATAACAAGTTCACAAAAACTTACAAAAACACAGCAGAAGAAAGGAGGACCGATGGCGTCTAAATCAAGTCCATCCATCCATCCATCTTCTTTCGCTTATCCGAGGTCGGGTCGCGGGGGCAGCAGCCTAAGCAGGGAAGCTCAGACTTCCCTCTCCCCAGCCACTTCGTCCAGCTCTTCCTGTGGGACCCCGAGGCGTTCCCAGGCCAGCCGGGAGACATAGTCTTCCCAACGTGTCCTGGGTCTTCCCCGCGGCCTCCTACCGGTCGGACGTGCCCTAAACACCTCCCTAGGGAGGCGTTCGGGTGGCATCCTGGCCAGATGCCCGAACCACCTCATCTGGCTCCTCTCGATGTGGAGGAGCAGCGGCTTTACTTTGAGCTCCTCCCTAAATCAAGTGTAAAAGTTATATGATATATTTGTGTTAACCTAGCCATACTTTGAGGATGTAGTACAAGCGGTACAGAAATTATGTATTTTTAAATTATCCATGTTTGTCTCGATATAGCCGTGATATTTAACGAAACTCCAATGGAACAATACTTTGGCACTTTGGTACTTTAACTTTAACTTTGTTACATTTCCACGTGGAGAGAAAAGAGCGACTTTAAAATGTAAGTGTAGCTGTATTTATTCATTTAAAACGTTTAACACCAGACATCTAAAGCTGGTGTGACATGAGCTTGTATGTGTTAAAATACAAGACTTCGACTATTGTAATGTTGAGCGACCTCTGGCGGTTCATCCTCTTGTGCCCCCGTGTTATTTTGTGCTGAAACAACCGCTGTTGTGATTAATTACCTGCCTTAATTGCAAATAATACAAAATTGGGGGATACATTCAGATATCCTAAATAATATTCCACATAATATTTACATGTACATTTGAAAGTACAACCTACACCATATTAACATCATCGACTGCTAAAATGTAGAGCTATGGGATTATTTAAAATTAATTTAAAACATAGGCTGGACTTTTAGAACAGACATTTCTATTAACAATTACTTTAAAACATCTTTAAAAATAATATCTGAATAGTACTTTTTGATGTTACTGTATATAATTCAGCAAGAAAGACAAAGACAATCTCTGCCTTTGTGGGACAACTGGGCAAAGCTGATGGTTGACTGTTACATTTTATTAAAACAATTAAACAATCATATAATGAATCCTCCATAACCTTATCATAACTAATAATTATGAGTAATATTATTATGAGCAATAATTATTTTTTTGCTTTGTAAAGACAATTGATGCAAAAGACATTTAATAAATAACAGAAATATATCCGAATAAACTCTTAATGCTGAAATATGCTGCATATATAAAACCAATTGTGAAAGTAACAAAGTTGACCAGAGTGCTTTACGAAGTAGTCAAAGAGTAATAAGAGTAGTTGACTGTATCATGTTTACGAATACAATATTTCTATCTGAGCAGGAGACGAATCTGCCGATAGCAACACATACAGGTCTACTCAAGATAAATGTAAAAAACTACTTTTTAAAGCTTAAAACTTTTTCCGGGTAAACGTGTTGTAAGCCCCGCCCACAGGCACCCGGGTAAACACTGCCTATAGTTTGAAAGCGTAAAAAAAAGAAGCAAAACCGAAAAAAAAAGAAGCCATCATTAAAAACCTTTGAAACACACAAAAACAATCAAAGTGTACAAAAATATGAATATCGGCATCGAAAACATCCACCTAAATTATTGTATTTTTTCATCGTTCATATTTATTTGTTGCCAAAAAATTGTTTCTGTGCCAATACAACTTTTTCTACAATGTCAAATTTTTTGGGGATACCAAATCTTACTGGCAGTGTTCTGGCTCCATAAAACAGCAACTTGTAACAGTATATCAACTCTTTATTGCTTAAACTGCAAAATTGTCCATCACCCGCGTACCTCAAACCTACTTATGGTTTCTGGGTGATGTACTATATGTACTATATATAAACATTTACTTCCTGGTTCACATGTTTTTCTTTAACTTTATGTATCCAGGATAAGGCAATTAAGAACAGATTTTCATTTGCAATGATAACCTAGCAAAAAGGCAGCATTTACACGACAGAGTTGTTGACGTGTGATGATAATCTCTCATCGTCTCTCATTTCTATTACCTTACCTTGCGTTTACGTTAGTAGTAGGGGTGTCCCGATACAACATTTTCATTTCTGATACGTTATCGATATTGGAGCCTTGAGTGTATTAATCTGATGCAATTTCAGTGGGAATCATAGTGCATATTTTGATTATTTTGTTGTGTAGAATGTTAGAAAATGTTTGATTAGGTGAAATAACAGAGAACAATAGTAAGTATGAAAAACATTAACCTTAAGACAGATGTATGTTTTTGAAGTGGAGTGTTAGTCTGTGTTTTCGTGACACTTGTGGTCATAATAAATCATTAAAATTAAGGGCATTACGCAGGAAGTTGAATGACAGACGACTTATACATGCATTGCTAGCCTAAAAAAAGTATTTAAAAAAAATTAATACAAAAATCACAGAATTTTAATCAATCTAAATAAAGATATGAAGTTACAAAGCAATTAAGGAGACATACAAATACAGTACTTATTAAATACAATACTGAAAGAAGGAAAACCATTATAAAAGCAACAGTATCAATAATAATAATGATAATATCAGTAGTGTAACATTGTTAATCAAAAGATTAATTTAAAAAATCATAAAAATTGGCAAAGAAATGTACAATTAGTTTTTTTAAATCGTTTCTCGAAATAATTTTGGAGCACCAATTTAATATAAGATAATATAATACAATATGATATAATATATTATAATGTAATGTAATATAATATAATACAATTTAATAATATAACATAATATAATATAATATAATATAATGTAATTATTGCGACTATAATTATTTGATACTTGTTTATATTGACAAATATTGTGTTTTAGACTGCAATATTAAGTATGTTTAGCTTGTGTGCTATTGTGTGCTTGGCTGTTGTGTAGCTGCTAGCTCTTGGTAGCCAATAGCCTACCATGTTTACCTTTTGTAAATTACAAGAGGGACACGCGGTAGAAAATAGATGGATGGATGGATGGACTTCACTTAAATATAAAACCAACCTTGTGTGCTTATTGGAGAACATTTAGCTTTTAACTGCCAGCCAATATTATCCAATACTTGCTGATATCGGACCGATATCTTATATCAATATCGGGTTGGGACACACCTAGTTATAAGCTTAAACTTTCAGGAAATGTCTGAAATTGGATAAGGAACAACTAATAAGATTTTGGGCCTGACTGAAATCATTTTCTAGTATGTTACCTAACATTAGGAGCTACAACTTATGTGTACCATATTTTTCGGACTATAAGGCATACGGTACTTAAATTCCTTTCATTTTCTCAAAAATCGACAGTACCCTATATAACCCGGTGCGCCTAATGTACGGAATAATTTTGGTTGTGCTTACGACCTCGAAGCTATTTTATTTGGTACATGATGTAATGATAAGTGTGTCCAGTACATGGCAGTCACACATAAGATATACGTGTAGACTGCAAGATGACGGCAGTAAACAACACCAAAACTTAAAATTTTCCATTGAGAATATAGAAAATTACACACGATCACAAATCTGTCAAAATGTTTAAGTACGACTTTGGTAAGCTATGAAGCCACACCGCTTGATAGATTGTCTGACTACTATTGTGCTTCATCATACAAGTACAAAACCCAAAACCAGTGAAATTGGCACGTTGTGTAAATCATAAAAAAAACAAGAATACAATGATTTGCAAATCATTTTCAACCTTTGTTGAATACACTGCAAAAACAAGATACTTAAAGATCGAACTGGTAAACTCAGTTATTTTTTGCAAATATTAGCTCATTTGGAATTTGATGCCTGCAACATGTTTCAAAAAAGCTGGCACAAGTGGCAAAAAAGACTGATAAAGTTGAGGAATGCTTATCAAACACTTTTTTGGAACATCCCACAGGTGAACAGGCTAAGTGGGAACAGGTGGGTGCCATGATTGGGTATAAAAGCAGCTTCAATCAAATGCTCAGTCATTCACAAACAAGGATGGAGCGAGGGTCACCACTTTGTGAACAAATGCGTGAGCAAATTGTCAAACAGTTTAAGAACGACATTTCCCAACGAGCTATTGCAAGGAATTTAGGGATTTCACCATCTACGGTTCAGAGAATCTGGAGAAGTCACTGCATGTAAACGGCAAAGCCGAAAACCAACATTGAGTGCCGGCGACCTTCAATCCCTCACGCAACATCAGTGTGTAAAGGACATCACCACATGGGTTCAGGAACACTTCAGAAAACCACTGTCAGTAACTACAGTTCGTTAAAACTCTACTGTGCAAAGCCAAAGCCATTTATCAACAACACCCAGAAACTCAGCCGGTTTCGCTAGGCCCGAGCTCATCTAATGTGGACTGATGCAAAGTAGAAAAGTGTTCTGTGGTCTGACGAGTCCACATTTCAAATTGTTTTTGGAAACTGTGGACGTCGTGTCCTCCGGACCAAAAAAGAAAAAAAACATCCGGACTGTTATAGGTGCAAAGTTCAAAAGCCAGCATCTGTGATGGTATGAGGGTGTATTAGTGCCCAAGGCATGGGTAACTTACACATTTGTGAAGGAAGCATTAATGCTGAAAGGTACTTACAGGTTTTGGAGCAACATATGTTGCCATCCAAACAAGGTCTTTTTCATGGACGCCCTAGCTTATTTAAGCAAGACAATGCCAAGCCACATTCTGCACGTGTTACAACAACATGGCTTCGTAGTAAAAAAGTGCGGGTACTACACTGGCCTGCCTGTAGTCCAGACCTGTCTCCCATTGAAAATGTGTGGCGCATTATAAAGCATAAAACCGGAGACCGCGGACTGTTGAACAACATAAGCTGTACATCAAGCAAGAATGGGAAATAATTCCACCTGAAAAGCTTCAAAAATTGGTCTCCTCAGTTCTCAAACGTTTACTGAGTGTTGTTAAAAGGAAAGGCGATGTAACACAGTGGTAAAAATATCCTGTGCCAACTTTTTTGCAATGTGTTGCTGCCATAAAATTCTCAGTTAATGATTATTTGCAAAAAAAATTCAGTTTCTCAGTTCGAACACTAAATATCTTGTCTTTGCAGTCTATTCAATTGAATGAAAGTTGAAAAGTATTTGCAAATCATTGTATACTGTTTTTATTTACGTTTTAAACAACGTGCCAACTTCACTGGTTTGGGGTTTTATATTACCGGTATTATAGTGCGTATAATATCTGTTTCTGAAAACCTGCATCTGTGTCCAGAGTCCTATTCGGTTCGTGACAGCCAGGATCTTCAGCTCTCACTGGATCGGTTCACAGCCGAGTGTGAAGCGACTGGGATGAGAATCAGCACCTTCAAGTCAAAGTCCATGGTTCTCGCCCGGAAAAGGGTGGAGTGCCATCTGCGGGTTGGGGATGAGACCCTGCCCCAAGTGGAGGAGTTCAAGTACCTCTTAGTCTTGTTCACAAGTGAGGGAAGAGTGGATCGTGAGATCGACAGGCGGATTGGTGCGGCGTCTTCAGTAATGCGGACACTGTATCGATCCGTTGTGGTGGAAAAAGGAGCTGAGCCGGAAGGCAAAGCTCTCAATTTACCGGTCGATCTACTTTCCCATCCTCACCTATGGTCATGAGCTTTGGGTTATGACCGAAAGGACAAGATCACGGGTACAAGCAGCCGAAATGAGTTTCCTCCGCCGGGTGGCGGGGCTTTCCCTTAGAAATAGGGTGAGAAGCTCTGCCATGCAGGAGGAGCTCAAAGTAAAGCCGCTGCTCCTCCACATCGAGAGGAGCCAGATGAGGTGGTTCGGGCATCTGGTCAAGATGCCACCCGAACGCCTATCTAGGGAGGTGTTTAGGGCACGTCCGACCGGTAGGAGGCCACGGAGAAGACCCAGGACACGTTGGGAAGACTATGTCTCCCGGCTGGCCTGGGAACGCCTCGGGATCCCCCGGAAAGAGCTGGACGAATTGGCTGGGAAGAGGGAAGTCTGTGCTTCCCTACTTAGGCTGCTGCCCCCGCAACCCGATCTCAAATAAGCGGAAGAAGATGAATGGATGGATGGCTAAATGTTAAAAGTATATTAAAACAAACCTTTAAGAGTGGTCACTGCAAACTTGTGCATTATTCAGCTCTGCTCCCTTGTACTGGAGTGTGAGGTACTTTTGTTGTCTTTTTTCATTCACTCTTACGCTTTTCTTGATTACCTCTCAAGGAACTTTGAAGAAACTTTTCGTTAAACGGTTCGTACAGTCAAAAACGATGCAAGCATAGGGCATTTTTCTTCAAGAAAGGCTAAGTGGCGTCTAGTACCCATTGAGAACAGACGCTGCCTTGACCACCACGCGTATTCGGACAAGATGTTATTTTAAAATCCAAGCAATAAGCTATTTGTCAAAGCTGAAATATGCAAATTCCATGCGTCATCTGTGTCTTTTCTGAGGTACATTGTGGAGCAAGGTCAGCTTAAACCCGATCCGGCCAAGATCCAGGAAATGGCTGACTGGTCTTTTCCTACATCTAGAAAGTTCCTGCAGAGATTCTTAGGTTTTGCTCATTTTTATTGTCGATTTATTCACGATTACAGCCAAGTCGCTCAGCCACTCACAAAGCTTACATCAACCAAGATCCAATTCAGATAGACCCCAGAAGCTAACAGGGCGTATCTCAACCTACAAATTATTTTTACCACTTCTCCTGTCCTTGGTCATCCTGATCCTGCCTCTCCTTTTTTGTTTAAGTCAATGCATCGGATTCTGGCATTGGAGCCGTCCTCTCCCAACGCGATTCCACCAGGGGCAATCTGCAATCCTGCTCCTTCTCCAATCGCCTGACTACGGCAGAAAGAAACTAGGCAATCGGGAACTACTGGCTGTCGTATTAGCTTTTGCAGGAGTGAAGGCACCATCTGGAGGGCTCATGACAACCATTTACCATATAATAAAAAATGGCTTACCAGCACTACGCCTAGAGACTGAACCCCAGACAGGCATGGTGGGCTCTATTATTCTCCAGATTCAACTATACTCTGACATTCCGCCCCGGCCCTAAAAACGGCAAGTCCAACACCCTGCCTAGTATACATTCCTCTGTGGCAAACAATACTCCCCAAAGACTATTGTTCCACAGTCTCAAATCTTTCGAGGTCTGCAATGGGGCATCTAGAAGGCAATGGGGCATCTAGAAGGCTCTCAATGGGGCATCTAGAAGGCTCCAGCCACCTGTCCTGCTGGTCGGCTATTCGTTGCCCCTGATGTCCGTCCCAAGGTGCTGGCTTGGCGCACAGCTCAAACTGGCTTGTCATCCTGGGGTGAATCAGACTGTCTTTCTGCTGGCGCAGCGTGTTTGGTGGCCCGACCCTGAGGACTAAAGCCAGCTTGCTCTGTCTGTGCCTGCAACAAGTCTTCTCATCAGGTGTCTGCTGGACTACTAAGGCCTTTGCCTATTCCCTCTCGTCCCTCGTCACAGGTTGCATTGGACTTTGTAACAGGACTTCCGCCCTCTAATGGCAACACAGTGGTTCTAACCATGGTGGATCAGTTCTCCAAAATGGTCCACTTCCTTGGACACCACTAAACTATTTTTTGCCACGCTCGGCTGGCCTGGCATCCTAGCTGCGCTATCCCGCACTTCTGGGCGCAATCAGCGGTAGGCTGCACCGGGTTATAGACTAGTATAAAAGGTGTGGTTATTCTCCAAGGATTTTCCACTCCACACAGACTAGGTTTATTGTTACTTATTCTTTCGAAGGCATCATTTGTCCCGCTGCCTTCCTGAGGCTCTCAAGATCCATCCAGTGTTCCCCATCTCCCTCCTTAAGCCTGTGGTGTCCTGCGATTTGAACCCTCCTGAAGTGCCTCCTCCTCCTAGGCTGATTGACGGCCATCCGGCTTTTACGTTCAAAGCTATCTTGGTTGTCAGACGAAGGGGCAGAGGTTTCCAGTACCTGGTGGACTTGGAGGGGTACAGTCCTGAAGATCACTCTTGGGTGTCTCTCTCGCTTATCCACGGCCCATCAGTGCTCGCAGAGTTCAACAGGCGTTTCCCGGAAGAGCCGGGGAAGCCGATAGGTGGTGTTCGTTAAGGAGGGGTTGCTGTGATATTCCTGTTTTTCTCTCCTGTAGGCTTTTCCTGGCCACCATGCTCCCGCTCTGTTCTTTCTCTCTCTCCCCAGTTGTCATGGCAGCCAAGGAAGGCGGGAAGGCTTAGGCACACCTGGCACCAATCACCACACCCTACTTATAGAGATTGCAAACACCTGTCCTTTGCTGGTTCTTCTCTTGATTCCCTCTGAGTCCAGACTATAACAACCTTCCTCCTGCCAAATCACTAGCAAGTAATTTTAATGTTTCATTTGTTACTTTATTTTCGTGCTCAGCTTTTTTGCCTGCCTTCCTACTGCAAGTTTATTTTGTACTTTGTTTCCTTGGTTTTTCATGGCACTGATTCCTCCACGCAGTACCATTGTTTTTTGTTCCTTCCCTTATTTGGATAAATTAAGACACTTTTTGAACTGTTACATCTCCCTGTCTGTCTGGGATCGAACCCTTGCTGGGTGTGACTACATTGCTGTAATGATACAAGCACCCTTTAATCTGTCATTCTAGCTTCATAAACAAACATTTTGCATTTTGTTGGTGGGACATAATGTGCAAACTAATGTGTTTAGAGCCATTGGCCAGGTGGGAGCTATTTTGTTACACAAGAAGCTTTTGCAGGCAATCGACCAAATAGCTTCATCCTTCAACATTTAATGAAAGGCATCTTTTGAACCTGTATATTACAGTTTTTACTCGCTTAATCGTTTATCAGTGATATACAAAATGGAGACACAGTAAAGCTATAATCTTAGAGCTCCATCCAAAACCCGATTGCAATCAGTACCCGCATCCTTGACAGTAATTCACTTTTTGCATTTTAAAGGATACAAACCTTAAAATACGTTTTATCTTCTTTTACAATGTAACAGGACAGATTTTAGTTAGTCACAAATGGGTTTTAAACAAAATGCTTGTATAGTGAATGATCTATCTCTGGTACACTCAGTATTCGTGCACACACGAACACACACGCATACACACATCTTATGGTCACAAATGTTCACACGGATCTGAGCGGATTTTGGTTGTGGTTGACAACATACACACACGTGCGCGCACACACACACACACACACACACACACACACACACGCACACACACACACACACACACACACACACACAGCATTATCCTGTCTCCAGTTTGTGCTCTGACCCTCTGGCCATGCGCCAGCTCATTTGCATATTGTGCTAATGAGGTGCTGGCACTATGAACGAGGTGTGAGGCATTCACTGGAAGCCACCCAGATAGATAGATAGACTTTACTGTCCTAAGGGGACACCACACCAGCTGTCACCGTGCGAGCCTCCATCTGAGCTTTTATACATGTCCAGTGGTATGTGGCAGTCACCAGCCGACAAACTGCATTTTACACACAAAAAATGCCTCCGAACTGATTTAAAAATCCATAGACAAACGCAATCAAAATATTTATTTACAGTTGTGGTCAGACGTTTACATACAACAGGGGTGTTCTAAGTCCAATGACAGACTCACACTAGGCTAAGAGTTGGTAACCTTTACTATCAAAACTGCCATTTTATCCAATCTTACTCTTAATAAAAACAGCCTGGAGCCGCAAAACAATGGCACAGATTAAGTTCTGATTTTAATTATTACAGTGCATGTGTATTGCATGCCGATTACTAAAATGGCTGTGCTATAGTACTTTGTATAAACCTCATACAGCGAGATGACAACCCATTCCTTTTATCTCCATGAATACCCCCTGCAAGACTTAACTCTAATCAGTGGGGATAAGTGGTTGCTGGTGTGTGCAAGGGTGAACTGCGTGGATGACCACTTTTACACATAAGGATGGTTACCTTTTCACATTTTAACCGATACGGTACCAAAATACGGTATTTTGAAATTCATACCGGTACACAACGGTACCAAATTTCGGTACTTTTTTCTGTGTTAATAAATGTTAATTGTTTAATAATAAAATCTAATTATTTTAATGTTACATAAAATAAGATTATTGTAATAACTGCTGTCAAGTTGTTACAGTATATCTTATTTTCTTATTACAGTCTCATTTGCAAGTATTATATGGTAGACTATGCATGCAGTTAAAATTTCAAGACAGTAGATGGCAGTAGTGTATAGGCTCCAGTGTGTTGCCTAGCCAGGAAGTAGTGTTTGCCATTTAGCTGAATCAAGTCTATCTGTTGGCCCTGTGATTGTCCAGGGTGTACACCGCCTTCCACCCGAATGCAACTGAGATAGGCTCCAGCACCCCCCGCGACTCCAAAAGGGACAAGCGTTAGAAAATGGATGGATGGAAGTCTTTATACTGCAAGTATTGTACGTTTCTTGGGCTTGGGCTAGAGCAGATTTGGCAAGCTGCATATGGCTCGTCAGCGTACTTATTGTGGCTCTCTTCCAAGGATGTTTTCTTAACACAGGAGTGGGAGAAACATGAACGTAATTTTCCTACAGTAAGTGTGTGACCTTTTACAACAGAGTACGCTAATTGATTAGATCCCAAGAAAATTCAATCTTAGAAGAAAATAGTTTAGTTTGCAACGACAAATGACTTTATCTGTAAGGTCAAAAGTTTAAAAGGTTTCGTGTTATGTTTCGCGGCCCCAGGCTAATTTTCTTGAGTTGAAGAGGGGTCAAAATATATTCTTTGTTTGAAAAAGTTACCCACCCCTGCACTAGACCATCAATATTGTGGTGGATTTGGGTGCTATTGTTAAACTGTTAATTGCACTCACAAGAATTAAATAGAAACATTTAAGTTAATATATGTGATCAATACCGATTGATATCACTGATGGATGATTGGTATCTGAGAACCAAAGTAATTACCGCTAAATCAGAGCCAGTAGGAAATAATTAAAATATGTATTTCATATTGTTACACCGCTGTCCTGTGTTTTTGTCTGATTATAATTGTGATCAAAAATTTAATCATTCAATGATCTTGGATATTTTAAGTATCAGTACAAGCATTGGTATGACTAATAGTGCCCATGTCATTACTAGGTATTGGATCGATACCTGAATTTCTAGTATTGTCCAAAACTAATGTAAACTATCCAAAAAACAGAAGAATAATGTTATTATATTTTAACAGAAATGCAGATTGAACCCTAGCTATGTGTACATGGACACATTTAATCGGATTAAAAGCCTAACCGGAATAAAAATGCTTTGTGTAAATACGCCATTCGGAATATTCTGACCCGATCACACACGTTCGGATCAAAATTTCCTTTAGGTCGAGATAGGTGGGTTATGTCAATAGTCATTTGAATTGCAGCGCATGAAAACATATTTTCGGAAATTCGAGTTAGAATTTGACTTACTGTGCATGTCTTTGATGTCCGCCATACTTTAGTGGTAGAGGTGGGACTAAATTTAATAGGTTTGGAATGAAGCGATTGTCTTGCTACTGTCTCCCCCCACTCAACATGTACAAAAGTAGCGTTATACTGTTGAGTTTGTTGCTTTAAAACGAGACTAGCAAAAACAAAAGTATGGTCTGGAGTGTCATGTGTCGATGTAACAATAAAAGAAGGGATCCAGTTGTCGTCTTAACGAGCTGTTTATATTCACGACATTACAGCTACTCCAAGTGTTCACTGCTAGCCTCAAACACATACACAGAACGTCGTAACATGAAGATGCGCCGCAACCCATACATAATCACAACATAAAGTACAGAACAGCTCCATTTCAAAACGAGAGGTAAAATAAAAGTAGTGAACAGAAGGAAGAAATTATAAATAAATACTGGACAAGCAAAAATGCACAAACCCATGTTTCTTTACAGTGAAAGTTTACTGCTTCTTCAGCACCTGCAGTGAGCAAACTTGTCCAAAATATGGTGCCATACTACAAATAACACACCTTTCCTTTTATGTTAGGTTCTGCGCATGTCAAAGTAAAGTATTCCGACTCAAGGTGTGATGCATGAAAATGCACGTCATAATCAGATAATTTTTTAAGAGTCCATGTACACAGTAACATTCTAATCCGAATGATGATCAGATTAAATGTGAAGTGAAGTGAATTATATTTATATAGCGCTTTTCTCCATTGACTCAAAGCGCTTTTACATAGTGAAACCCAATATCTAAATTACATTTAAACCAGTGTGGGTGACACTGGGAGCAGGTGGGTAAAGTGTCTTGCCCAAGGACACAACGGCAGTGACTAGGGTGGCGGAAGCAGGGATTGAACCTGCAACCCTCAAGTTGCTGGCACGGCCACTCTACCAACCGAGCTATACCGCCCCAAATAAATGTTGTCCATGTACACGTGGCTATAGTTACAACAGAAAGTAACAAGATATTAATAGTAAATTAGAAAATAGATTAATAATAGTTTTGACAAAATAATATAACCAGAAATGATGCCATATGTTACCGGATATGTCAGCAGCCAACTTAGGAGCCTCTGTAACTTATTTTGAAATGGTTGTATTATCATTTACATACCAAATAATATATTGCGATATATATTATATCGTAGAAGGCTGCAATATACGTATATCGCAATATATATTTTAGGCCATAATCTATTTATTTACATGTGCATACGTCATTCATTCATGCACTTTTTTTCTATACCTAACTTCTTCGGGATCTTAGAGAAGGTACCATCACTTTGCTGATTTAGGGGTTCCCCGTCAGTTACAGGGTAAACGAAGTTACTGACCAGGAATAGAGCCACTGCTAAAAAGTCAACTATGTGACCCACTACACTGTCAACATCAGGAAGCCTATACAACAAGGGGGACACAAAGAGAAGGACAACAAATGTTCATGCTCAACAGTAACACATAAGTTAAGGCCTTACCATAGCACGATAACACATTCAAAGAGTGTATTAAATTGCCTAATAATTACATATTTATGTGGATAGTTAGATTGCTTAGGTAAAACGTTATACCCCATTAATGTGAAAACTTGAGGTACATTTGCAAGTGGGGAAATATACTTTTCCAGTTCCCTACTCTGACAAGAAATGACACAACTCAAGCAAGTGCCTAGTTGGTGGGGATCATTTCTATCTTCATTTGAAGAGAATAGCTGGCAGCTACATTATAATCACCTTCTTCATTATGTCCTGAAGCTGTGTTAGGCAGGCCCGAAGGTTTCCTCACCACCGCTGAGACTCAATACACACACACCTAGCTGATCCAGTTTACATGCGTGCCAACCACACAGTGGTATGTGGGGGAGCAGACGTTTGTGTTTGAGGTGATGTGGCATTTCTAGGATGACATGAAGTGGCACTCTTCCCCCTGGTGCCCGAAGGTAGCTCCTGGGGAAAGATGACGATTGGAGTCTCAGGTCTCCAGGGGGCATATTTTATGGTATGAACAAAGAGCACAGTGCTACGGCATCAACAACCTGATAAACACAAACGGGCCTGATCTACTGAGCTTCCAAATAGCAAATAGCAAACGCTGAATAGTGTGTGAAAATGTTTGTGTTTTGGGTGATCAACTATGACTGTGTTCGCAAAAGTGGTGCAGACCGCCCTATTTAAATGAGGATTTTGCGCGTACCACCGGCTATCAACAAGGAGACAGTTATTTTCCCCAACCTCCATGGCATCATGCTCCAATTTATGGTGTTTTGCTATGTTCTGGAACATGCAGGAGACAATATAACCTACGACACCTCTTTTGGGCAATATAGAAGGTCCTTTCCTCTTACAACGGAACATATTTTTAGGACCTCGAAGGTGCCCCCTGGGAGAAATTGGTACTAATTTGCACTAGAATGATCAAGATGCACGAAAATGCAGTGTTGCAAGAAGTTTTTTCACATAGGAGATATATTTATTACTATGATATATTTATTTTGGTGACTGTTGGCTCCGAATAGGCTCTTAAAGGGAAACTGCACTTTTTTTTGGAATTTTGCCTATCGTTCATAACCATAATGAAAGACATGACAATGAATGGATTTTTTTAATGCATTAAAAAATTAAATAAATATAAATACTAGTCTACTTACAGTGGAGCCAATGGGTGCTCCACTATTCCGCCCATAAAATCCGATAAACAACCATTCAAAAAGTGCCAACTATACTCAATTTACATTTCGTGACTTGAATATTAACCAAGTGTTAGTGATATTGTTATTATAAACGCTAATGCAGACAAACTATTTATAGCTGTGACTTAATCACTTCTGTGTGTGCCTAAGATTACATCATCAGTTGGTCTGCTGTTTCCTCGCTTCCCTGTAAGTTTATTGTAGATCATAAATCATGCATCTCACCTAGACATGAGCAATCTGAGTAGGTAATCCGACAATTGGGACACTTTGACAACCAATTTAGGACCTGGAACTCGCTAGAACGACACCAAAAGCGCTTGTTCCCGCCACCCTCCAACTCGTTTCTTTGTGAGTATTATGAGACATTTTTCATCTAAATAGGAATATATGAACATCTTAGCAGTTGGCATCCTAATGACAGCTGACCTTATACAGTAAGTGATGTTTTATTATGTTTGTTGGCTCTCATAAAGTCAGCAGTGAGCAGAAATCAGTGATGAAAAAAAAAAAGCAAACGCTGTGATGCGTTTATTAAATTAATGTGCCACGTATTGCTTAAAATGATCAAAATATGTGAATATTAAATGTTAATATAAATGGACCAGTTACTACATTACATATATACTTACATCATGTACATAAAACCTTAATGAAGATGTTTGGATGTTTTTTCAGGGGCTCAATAGGCAGAATTGAACGACTCACATAGGTTCCATTGTAAGCTGACTTTTAATCGCATTTACTAAATATTTAGAATGCAAAATATCCATCCGTCGTCATGTCTTTCAAAATGATTGTGAACGATAGGCAAAATTACAAAAAAGTGTAGTTCACCTTTAAGTCATCCAGCAGCTCTAAAAAACAGCCGTTTTGTCCCCCAAATTTTTTTTTACATATCAAATATGTCCACATGCGCACAAAAAATGTTTTCTCTCTGTCTGTCATGGCATCAATCGCCTCCTTCTTGCAACAATGGCCGCAACCATTTATGCGTAACTAGGGATAATAGTAAATGGATTCCACTTGTCTAGTGCTTTTTTACTGTCAGGGTACCTTCACGGTGGTGTAAACACTTGCCCTCTAATGTCTAGGAATTGCAACTGCATGCAAAGTCTACTATACAATACAGTAAAGTACAGTGCTTGCAAATGAGACACAGAAGTGTAAGAAAACAATTTAATGACTAGACAGCACAGCTCAGTGTTGAATACTGAATTTAAAAAAAAAATTTTTTTTAAAAACAATAATCATATTTTTTCGGACTACAAGGCTCACTTAAAATCGTTTTATTTTCTGGAAAATCGACAGTGCGCCTTATAACCCGGTGCGCCTAATTTATTGATTGATTCTGGTTGTGCTTACCGACCTCGAAGCAGTTTAATTTGAAACATGATAAGTGTGACAGGTAGATTGCAGTCACACATAAGAGGTATGTGTGGACTGCAGGTTGACTCCTGTTCAATAAATGATGCTAACAAGCAAGACCAAAACTTTGATGTTTCATTGAGAATAAAGAACATTACACACAGCAATTAAAAATCTGTCAAAATGGGGACTTTTGTTTGAGCATGGTCGGTGCAGGGCATGCTTAGCGGGGACCCAGTGGAAATATGGCTTTTTTTATATTTTATAGGCGCTTTTTCTAATTTCAGCCGTCAACTCTACCATACTTTTTACAGACCTGTCGTGTATAGCTTCTTTTTTGTTGATTGCGCCTGGGAATACCGCAATGTCTGGCCGAAGGAAATCCGACAAGCCAGGCCGCTCCAAGCCTCGTTCGTCTCCGGTTCCAGATACTATGGAGGAGTCGGTCATCGACTCGACCCTTTATAACTGGATAAGTCAGAAGATGGACAAAATGAGAGCCAACATCCTCGGAAATCTTAAATCCGTTGTCAGAGGGGAGATGGTGGCTGCCATAGAGCCATTCGAGAGCATTCTCTCATCCCATCGCTAGCCTGGAGCTCGCTGCTAACGCTAATGCTAATGAGCTAACCGAACTCCGCACTGCCCTGGAGAAATTTGGTAACAGTTTTGTTTAATGGATTAAGCTCCTTTATTCATCTCCTGAGGCCTCGGTCAGGACAAATTGTATTCAATCTGTATATTTTCGCCAGTACTGTTCCACCCGGCAGGGCTGCCCCATTAGCCCATTGCTTTTTGCTCTTGCCATTAAGACTCTGTTAAAAACGCTTCGTACCAACCTACTTATTACGGGCATATGTAAACAGGATATGCAGGTGAAAGTCTCTCTCTATGCAGACGACCTCCTTCCATATGTCTCGGACAACTCCACCTTGGTCCCTGCTGCCTTAAGTACTCACCAAGTTTATATAGAAATATTCTCTGCACAAATTATCCTTTTAAAATGCCTTGTAGAGCTTCACATACTTGGGTGTCCAGGTCACACATACAATTGCATAGTTTTATAAAGCCAACTTTGTTCCACTGAATTCAGAGAGATTTTGATCGCTGGTCCTTACTTAATGTATCTACAGTGGCTCTTAAAATGAATGCACTTCCGCGATTTATCTATTTGTTCCAGTTTTTACTACATTTTCTCTCTCAGTCCTTCTGTAAGTTAGTCAGATTTTAGACTTCATTTGGAATAAAAAGACTCACAGGTTACGTCAGCAATATTTGCAGAGACCTAAATCGTCGGGAGAATTAGCAATACCAAACTTTAGGTTTTACTACTGGCCCACCAAGAATTCTTAAATAATGGCTGGAATACAAAGCATTTGATCCTCCTCCATTATGACTGGTTATGGAGGCACACTCAACCAAACCAGTTTTTCTTAGGAGTCGTG
This sequence comes from Nerophis lumbriciformis, assembly GCF_033978685.3. Lineage (NCBI taxonomy): Eukaryota > Metazoa > Chordata > Actinopteri > Syngnathiformes > Syngnathidae > Nerophis > Nerophis lumbriciformis. The sequence goes on along the minus strand of NC_084555.2, from coordinate 19,777,549 downwards.
TTCACTCTCCTTTTCACTTTCCTATTCATTCATCAACATTCCAATCGTAAAAACATCATTTAGGAACTGTGTTCAGTTTAAGCGCTATTTTGGCTTGCAGACTATTTCTAGCCTTGCACCCATCACTGGTATTTATGCTTTCCCTCCTTTTTAAGATAGTCAAGTCAGTGGCTCAACAGCATTAAAGATTTGAACATTGACATCACTTTTGCCTCTTTCCAGCAACTTTGTGATGATTTTTCTCTCCCTCACCAACATTTTTTTTTTTTAGATATTTACAGATCCGTAGTTTTATTCATAATACTTTCCCTTGGTTTCCAGATTTACCAACTGACACAGTTTTAGATATGTTTCTGACACTGCTCCCAACTTTAAAAAGATCAATTGCACGTATTTATAACAAAATTCTTCTTTTACATTCTGAGTCTCTGAATTCAACTACCGTAAGTCACTTTGGGAGAGTGACTTTGGAGTTACTCTATCTGAGGAGAGCTGGACAGAGATTTTAGGTAGAGTTTATAAGCCTTCTATTTCTGCTAGACACAGCCTTATTCAATGCAAACTAATACATTGCACTTATTATAACAAGGTCCGACTGGCTAAGATATATAACGGAATATTGGTATTATGTGATCGGTGTCAACAGACTCCAGCTAACTTAATGCATGTGTTTTTGCTTTGTCCTTCCCTGTGCAGTTACTGGAATTACATTTTTAAAGCTTTGTCTTTGGTAATTGGCGAAAAGATCGAACGGAATCCTTCTAAGCAGACTTGTTGTCTATAGCTTTATATCAATATTTGCCTGTACCATTTTGACTGATGCAGTTTTTTTTTTTTTTACAACATTTTTACATTTGTTATTTTTTATTTCTGGACAGTATATGTCAAAAATCCAATAAACAAATGTTTTTAAAAAAGTACCGGTATCTGTCAAAATATTTTAGTACGACTTTGACAAGTTACGAAGCCACACTGCTTGATGGATTGTCGGCGCATTACGGCTACCGCAGTCAGACATGCTGTGCTTCAACATATGGGTATTATAACTATGGTGTGTGTAGGACCCCAAAATGGCACCTATTAGGAGACATATTATCTGGCGTTTTGTTTGGCAATATTGTGCAAAACCAACTTTTCCTACTTATTGGTACATGCTGTTGTGTATTTGAGATCTGCATAAGTCCAGAAAGTTTGCGCGTGTCCGCCATTGAAGCCCCTTCTTTTTCTCTATCCTCTTGTTGTGGGGCATTCAACCTCCGCTGTTGCCATTTCTAATACAAAGTAGCGTACAGTTCTATCTTATATCTGTCAGTAGACTCGCTATGGAAGCACTAAAAACTACAGGTACAACAAAGATAACTGCACATCCTGAAGAGACGGTCAGAAACCGGCTTGAAGATGGTCTATAAAACATAGTCTATGCGGCATTTTGACCAAGGAACCACCATTACATGTTATGTAGACCACAAGGAAGTGTTTTACATGTAGAAAAAAAAATCATAACATGACCCCTTTAATACGCCTTAAAACAGTGAAATAGACCCACTCATCGGCAGAGCCCCTTATAATCCGGTGTGCCCTGTAGTCCAAAAAATACTGTAACATTTTAACGTTTGAGTTAAGGTGTCCCAGTATCGATTCCCAGGTACCGGGAATTAGTACCATATCGATTCAAATGTGAAAGGTACCCATCCTTATGTGTAACTTTGCCAGTTTGCTAAATATAGATGCAAAAACAGTGGTGGCACACACTTTCAGGGTTGATACATAACATTGCGGGCATTAAATGATGGCATTTGCATTGCCTCCTCCTAGTATTGTGGACGTTCAATGATCATCATGTATTCTGCATATAGTACATGAAGACAGACACGCTAAATGGATTGTCTGAGTGGAATCCTCGGAGCACAAGCTTACTTTGCTATCCAGTTTGCACATGTTTTATTACACACTAACTTTTAGTAGATCAGGCCCACAGTTTACTCTTCTTAATGTCTTCAGCTAGGAAGGTGTTTTTGGTGAATAATACAAAATAAATTATCCTTTTACAGAATAACTTGTACAAAAGTACACAAAAGCAGTACTGTTTGACATCTTTCATAGAACTATTATTTCTATGAACCTCATGTAATTTTAGTTTTAGTTAAGTATTTTTACTATTCAAGCTAAAACCAAGCCAAACAAGTATTCATCCAAAACTTTTGTTAAATGTGACAAAGTTTCCCTCTCAGTTGGCTATTGGGGATTTCAATCAATGGCAATGAATTGTATTTCACATCCTGTAATTCCAATCCAACATCCAATGGGTTGGAGCCAATTCAATTGAAATTGCAATTGTGGATTGATTTGGAATTATAAAGTCAGAATTTTGCACAGCATTCCAATTTTTGTGACATGAATGTTGTCTGTCTATCTGTGTTGGCCCTGCGATGAGGTGGCGACTTGTCCAGGGTGTACCCCGCCTTCCGCCCGATTGTAGCTGAGATAGGCTCCAGCGCCCCCCGCGACCCCAAAGGGAATAAGCGGTAGAAAATGGATGGATGGATGGATGGATGGAATGCATATTACCGGTACTGCTTACTTTGTAAAGGGATTTCTTCGACTTGTGTTGGATCTCATTAGGTTGTGCACATACCCTGTGAAGTTGACTAATGCAACAAAAAGGCGACATGTCCTCTAACCGCTGGTGTCACTCTCAAATAGTAATCCATCACAGCTAATTGCCTAAATAAGTTACTGCACCTTGTGAAAGTATTAGCAACCTTGTAACTGGGTTGAAACAGGCTTCTGTTAATTTTTTTTTTAAAAGCCTCAAGATTGTGATGTTGTATTCTTGTATGAAAAAAGGAAGAGGTTTAGTCGACAGTAAATCCAGCTCTTCACCAGGGTTACGTTCCAAGACTCTTTGCTAAATGTGAAAAAACTCAAATAATGGGCGCAACCATTAAAAGCCAGAGAAAAATGTGTGTTTTTCATATTGTAAACACTATAAAACGCCAATCAAAATTATTAAAAATATTTTGAATTAAATTGTACATATCACAACAATTACAGGCATACAGTATTCTAGGGCTGCAATGATTAATCAATTAAATTGATTAGAAAAAAGCTTCAATTCATAATCTCTTGCTTTGATTTAGCCTTTAATGAGTGTAACGAACAAAAATTGTTACTCAGGGCGACGAGTTATTTATGTTCAATATAATTAGTAATTGTCAAATATATAGACTTTTAAAATATGTATGTTCTGTTAAACCACATATGGTAACATATAATTTTTTTGGTTTGAAAACTATAACGTTAAAGAGGTTGTAAACAGTCCCTTTAAGTCAACGATGACCTACATGTTTGACTGATTTTGTCGACATACGTTTTTGAATGGTGAAATGAAATGAAAAATTGCTCCCTTTATGTATGACATATACTTGTGTATTGCCAACTTCCTTATTATCGCTAAACAGCGTAAATCTTCAACAGCAACATGCAGTAACTAATGTAAAGACTGTACACACTGTAAAATGTGTTTTAGTTTGTTAGCCACCTTAAGAAAGATTTATAGTATGCATGTATGAAAGCTTTATTGCCATTGAAGTCTTGATATACCGTTCAATGAAATAACCGCAACAGCTCGAATTTGATTTTTTTTTTAAATGCAGCGGATTAAAAAAGAATTTATCATCACTTATTGTGTAAGCAATGGTTTTTGTTCTATTTATGTTGACACCCGCTTATGTCAGCTTAAGTACCTCCAACATAAACTGATTCCACAGTACGGTAGTGAAAACTTGGAAAGTATTCTTAAAAATTATTTAACATTTTTTTTCCACTTATAAATAAATGATAAATGGGTTGTACTTGTATAGCGCTTTTCTACCTTCAAGGTACTCAAAGCGCTTTGACACTACTTACACATTTACCCATTCACACACACATTCACACACTGATGGAGGGAGCTGCCATGCAAGGCGCTAACCAGCACCCATCAGGAGCAAGGGTGAAGTGTCTTGCTCAGGACACAACGGACATGACGAGGTTGGTACTAGGTGGGGATTGAACCAGGGACCCTCGGGTCGCGCACGGCCATTCTTCCACTGCGCCACGCCGTCCCTCACTTATAGCATATATAATCATCACTAATAATAATTTCATTTGCTGGCCTTTTGGTCATTTTAATAGCCAAATTGTATATTTTAATTTAATTATAAAAACAACATGACTAATTGATTGTATAGTATTACACATTACATTACATTATTAACACATTATTTTTAAATTGGCCGTATACACTATTATTTAATATTACAAAAATGTAAAAATAATAAAATATATATTTTTTAAAAGGTTTGTGTCTATTAATTTTCTGTTGCGTCTAAATGTTTTTTTGCGTCTCAGTGGTTGGTAAAATGCAAACACAATATCCGCACTGATAAATGCTGCCATGCACTATGAGCATACCCTCTGTGTGTGTCGTAGACACCTAGGAATATTTCATAAGTGTCAACATGTAAAAACATTTTTTAGACTGTATGCAGCTGGTAGATGGACAAGAGAAAAGGCTCCCTATTCATCTGTCTTTTGTTTGGCTGTTGTAATGTAAAAAGCCAACAATATAAAAACTTGAATGAGCAATAGCAAAGATATGATGTGTGTGTGAATGTTTCAGGCATTTAATTTATTGCTTACCAGTCTGATTAAATTATTAATGTTTTAAAGTTGTGCACTTTAGACACATAAGATTTTGTTTTTAATGTTGTACTTTGGGAGTACAAGATTGCATTTTTTTCATTTTGGATACTTGGGGCCTGATCTATTAAAGGATTGTGTGTATAAAAAAACACCTGCAAACTTGATAGCACACGTAAAGCTGATCTACTAAGCTCGTGCGCTGAGGATTGCGCCTCTTAAATAAGCAAAATGGTTCACGCATTCCATTTTGCATGTGCAAAATATCCGCAGAATATTACAACGACCACAATACTGGGAGGAGGACATGCAAACGTACGGTAATCATTTTGTGCTCACAATGTGATTTATTAAGGCTGAAAACATTTTGGCTGCTGTTTTTGCATCTACAGTATCTTTACCACATTTGGAAGGTACGTGCAAACTGGCCTAGTTACGCATAAATTGCTGGGGGCGTTGTGGTGAGAAGGAGGCAATCGGTGCAATTACAAACGATGGAAAGGGAAAATCTTTTGTGAAAGTATTAACATATTTGGACAGTCAGAAATACAAATAGTAGTGACATATCGTTTATCCAGCAATTCCATTTTAGAGCTGTTGGATAACTTAAGGGCTGAAAATAAAATGTAAAAAATACTTCTTATATATGTAAAAAAATATGTTGGCCTGGAAGTGCAGAACACTTTAACATTTCATGAAACAAGTAACAATTACAGAAAACGTAAAAACAAAAGACGAAAGACTCTACAATCTCAGAAAACACAAAAGCCGATGCATTTTAAAATTTCAGAAAACACAAAAACACAAGCCGAAACCAGAAAAGCAATGTCCTAAATCAGTGGTCCCCAACCTTTTTGTAGCTGCGGACCGGTCAACGCTTGAAAATTTGTCCCACGGACCCGTGTGGGGGTATGGTATTTATTTATTTATTTTGTCATAAAGAAATACAATCATGTGTGCTTACGGACTGTATCCCTGCAGACTGTATTGATCTATATTGATATATAATGTAGGAACCAGAAATATTAATAACAGAAAGAAACAACCCTTTTGTGCGAATGAGTGTGAATGAGTGTAAATGGGGGAGGGAGGTTTTTTGGGTTGGTGCACTAATTGTAAGTGTATCTTGTGTTTTTTTTGTTGATTTAATAAAAAAATTTAAAAAAAACATTGTTTTTAATTTTTCTGATTTCTTCTGCGGCCCGGTACCAATCGACCACTGTCCTAAATGACAAATTGACAGCTATGTCAGCCAATTAATTTGTCCACATCCCATGAGTCTTTACTTCCGCATTTGGGCTCTGCGGACATTACCAAAATGATTGGCTGATTGAGCTGTCAATCTCGGCTTTTGGGACGTTACCTTTCCAGTTTATGTTATTTAAATTTGTTTGGCTTTTGTTTTTGTGTTTTCTAAAATTGTAAAATGTTTTGTCTTTTGTTTTTGTGTTTTCTGTAATTGTAATTTGTTTCATGAAATGTTGAGGTGTTTTGCACTTCCAGGCCACTGTAAAAAACACAGCATTTTCTTGGATCTGCATCATACCAGTCAGTGCGAGCATCTGCCAGAGAGCACCTTCGGTGTGCTAAAAAGTTGGTTTGTTCCGTGGCAGGAGCTTCTATATTGCTTAGAAAAAATATCTCATACTACAGTAATGTGGTTCATGTTCCACCATAGCAAAACACCACTGGTTGGAGCATGATTGCTCATTGATTGTCTCATTGTAACAGCCGGTACTAGATGCAAAAAAACTAATTCAATTAGGGCGGTCTGCAGCACATTTTCGCTTGTTATTAAAGGTGCCAGATGTAGGAATGTGGACAAAAATGGTACTGCAATCACAGTCAAAATTCTGTAGTCCCCTCCCACTCTCCATGACTGAGGTTGCCAGTCCAAGGAACTTCAAATGGCAATCGACGAGTCCTACGCTGTGGGTTTCTCTTGTTTATGCTTATTGCAAGATGGTTTACTAAGTAATTATGCCACATTTTACTGATGTCAATTAGCCAATTGTATTTGTAAAGTTACGCAGCAATATTTTCGTCCTGAGATTGTTGGCATTACCCTGCTAAAATCTCTAGTTTGACCGCACGAACCAACATCAAAATAATTATATATAATAATATATAATATATTATATATCGCATAGGCCTACTTTGATGACAAGCCAAGGCCAACAGTAAAATTACCGCCACATTTTGTTCAGCATAACTCCATGTTGCATCTAACCTGACGCACTGCATTCTCTTCCTTGTACGCACATCACCATCTTTCAGTGCAGAGTGCAATTTTATGAGCCAACCCACGTTACGCAAAAACCACGTTACGTATAAATCATATAGCCTACTACCATGTCAATACACGAAGTAGAAAATCATTACATGTAATGTATTATATTGTGCCAAGCAAATACCACCCAATATGTGCCCAATGCACATACAATACCCAAAACTGCAATAAGCCTTGCTAATGTTGGAACGCATTTCTTCAGCATATCTGCATATTGAGAACGAAATAGGCACTGACACTACTCATATTCACATAGATTTTATTTGTCGAAAATATATGTTGCCCTGTCAGTTGGAATACACATCAACATACAGGCTAACGTTTCCCAAATCCTCGTTTTGTTCCTGGCTTTGTCATGAATAAATTGAGAATTGTAACGACGCCTTTTAGATTTACTAAGGTCTCACATGTTTAGTAACTTTACCAGTGGCAGTAGCTCGACAAAGAGGGCGGTGCCTAACTGGCAACCTGGATGTGACACACTCACGGACATTCTAATTGGTCAAACGGTGGAGGGGCGGGGCATTAAAATGAAAACAATAACAATATTTCGGGGCTGTACATCTAATTTTGTAATGAGCATATCCGGCTGAACTACCGTTATCAGTTATAATGGTGTCCGAAAATAACATGATTAATTAATGCCTTTTTACAATATCAGGGCTATTTAATGATGACTTGACATGAAATTATTACATATGGCACCTTTAACTGCACTCGTTGTCTTAGTAGATCACCCGCAAAACGCTCAATAATAGTCGAGCAATTTTATAGTTTTCCCACGTCATTTAGCACTTGTGATTTGATTGTTAGTAGATCAAGCCCTTAGTGCATCTATACTGTGAGTTGTTTGTTTTTCTACTCCATGTCAGTACTTTCGGATGAATGAAGACAATCTTTTTATCAATCTCGAAAAAAGTGTAAATCTAAATGCTGACCTTTTAAATGAATGTAAGCAAAGTATTAATGAAACCATGCCCACTTAAAGTTCTTTTCGCATTCCATTCATGACCAGTCAGTAATTTGTCTTTCATTTTAAGTTGCCATTTATAATTGTTGAACACTTACAGTGCACAGACTAAACCTAGCTACTTCGCACATGTCTCATTTCATAATCAGATCTGCAAGATGATCATCAGGTTTGATATAAAGAGTTATTGTTACATTATCTCAGAGGGAAAATCAGATCTTTACCTTGTTCCTCTTGAAATATGCTCTGCGGCAGGCAGCAAAGCACTTCTCGCTGCAGAAACTCTTCATCTCACTGCCCATGCTCAGAGAATAGCGTTTGACACCGACCTTCTGGCACCAGGCGCATAAGATCTGAACATTGTTTGCATCTTCGTCTGTTGAAGAACAGGATGGAGGACAGATTCAGTGTGTGATTCATAAGGAAAAATGAACCTCTGTGTGTATATATTTACATTTCCATAATTTTTGCACACAAAAGGTACGGTAATATTATTAAATCAAATCAAAGCTAATTTCTGTAGCACCTTTAATACTAAAAATTGACACAAAGTGGCATTCCAAAGGACTAAACACAGTGCACTAGCAGTAGCTACCGCTACACTTGGCCAACTGTACCGTTCTTGGGCCCAGTTCACATCTAAAGTACAGAGCCATGAGTATGATCGCACTGATCCGTACCCAGCTGTGACCCACTTCCCTTCCATCAATGCCCTTTTAATGTTTTTTTACTGCTTTAATGTGCTGCTTGATAATGAATCTGACTTAACAGACCTTTAACAGGCCTCGGCTAATGGTGCATTCATCCTGTAACCTGTACTCAAACCGAATAAGCTTTTGTATGCTACACCTGGATGCCTCACCTGTGCCGATGAAACTGCTAGCAAGAGGTGGCTAACAATGTCGGTAATGGTGAGTCATCTATTCCACTTATCAAGCCCTCTAAAAATAAACGTCAATTATGCTCCATTTACATGCCGTGACCTGCATATTAACCGAGCATAGCGACTTTGTTATTGTATGAGCTAACGCCAAGGATGCCATCCCATCAGTCGGCATTCTAGTGAGAGCGGACATTGCAAGTGACTTCTTGTGTTCATATTTTCCTTAGCACTAGTGCTACATGATGGTGTATTGTTTCACAAGAGCTGGATATTCTTAGCACCCAGCGTCTAAAACGTGTAGCTCATTGTCTGAATATTCAGGCTAAAAAAGATAAGGTCCTGGATCAACATTTGTCTCTAAGTATTGTATTTTTCGAGCTATACAGCGCACTGGTGTATAAGCCGCACCTACTAAATTTTAGAAGAAAAATGTCACGATTGGCTTTCGCCGGAGTAAGACGCCAACAAAGAGAAGACGTAAGAATAATAACAAAAAGCACAGTCAAAAAGGAATGAAAAAAAAAAATAAAGCAGACAGGCGGCAGCAGAGCTGCCAGATCATGACAAAAAATATATATTTCCATATATTAGCCGCACCGGACTGTAAGCCGCAGATATTTACATTGTGAAATGAGTTATTTACACAGAAAGATTTTGTAAATGTTTATTTACATACCTTAATTGTTTCCAAACGGTGTTTGTAACATCGCAATAAAACGGCTGATCGAATAAAACAGAAGTCATCGTCATGGACCCACAAGCTGCGGAAGTTAGCTCTCCAATCAGCTAAACAGATTCAATAACTTCACGGTGACGTTTTGGTGAATTTACTGAGGAATTTGTGAAACTAGAACAATACAAACAGAATGCCATTGTAAGTTCATAATACTAACTCAGACACTTGTAAATGTGTTAGCATATTAGCTGTTGCTAACTTCATTACATTACGATAGCATGTACAAATATGCATGAAAACCCTCCTACAGACATCACACATGCATCGGTTTAGTTAGTATGAATTGTTTTAGTTGAACTGTGAAACTTACAAACGTTGCTTGTGGTGATGAATGAAGAATCCATACGAGGAGAACCCCTATGGACAAAGAGTAGACTAAACGGGACTTTTGATTGAAAGTGCAGTCTAAACAGAGGGACACAGCAGCACCTGTAGTGAGCAAACTCCTCCAAAAATGGCGCCATAGCACAAAAAATACCACACCTTTTCAATGTCTTTGCTTGTTTAAAAAAAACAAACTATTTGCATCATGGCCGTCAGCGAAGAAAAATACATAAATTAGCCGCACTGTCTTATAAGCCGCAGGGTTCAAAGTATAGGAAAAAAGTAGTGACATAATTTGTGGTAGTCGTCGTTGGCACTCACAAAGTCTGCCATGATTAGTTGTAGTTGTTGTTGATGCAAATAGCGTTTGTTGCTATTTGGTGTGTGAAAACCATGCGCCCAGGAAAGAAGTTCCAGTAAGGCTTAAAACGAGCAAAATATTACATTCATACCTTTCAAGTACCGTATTTTCTGAAATATAAGCTGCTACTTTTTTCCCACACTTTGAAACCTGCGGCTTGAAAAACGGTGCGGCTAATTTCTGGATTTTTCTTTGCTAACGGCCATAATGTTTGGTAATCAACCAATAGTTTTCATAAAACACCAACAAAGACACTAAAAAGATGTGTTATTGTTTATGGTATGGCGCCATCTTTTCACTCACTGCAGGTGTTGCGAGTTGAAAATGTATCTCCTGTTTTGTTCCTTAAACCGTAAGCATATTCGTCCATAGTGTTTCTGCTCGAAAGGACTCTTCATTCATCAATCAAAGCAACGTTTGAAAGTTTTACAATATAACTAAAACATTTCACACTTACTAAACCGTCCCATATGTGATGACTGTAGAAGTGTTTTCGTGCATATTTGTACATGCTATTGTAATGTAATCAAGCTAGCGTCTTTAGCAACATGTTTACAAGTGTCTGTGTTATTATTATAAACTTACAATGACATTCTTTTTGTATTGTTTCAGTTTCGTTAATTCACCAAGACGTCACTGAGTAGTTGAGTCTGTTTAGCTGATTGGAGAGATAGATTGCGCAGCTAATGGTGCTGTAGTTGTCTGCAACTTGAACAACAGTCCCTGTTGATGGTTCTGGTTCCGGATCAGGTGATCATTCAGCCAGTGGCGATATCTCAGGGGCGTCCAGCACCACCAGCGGGAGCGGAGCTTCTGGTTCAGGAGTAGATGTAGTAGGAGGATATGTTGAAGATTTACATTGAATTACATTTAGTTGCGCAACCTCACAACTGCCACGTAAAAGAAAAGCGATACAAAACTGGAAAAGAAGTCATGTTTCATCCATTGATGACTTCTGTTTTGTCTAATCAGCCGTTTTACTGCCGTGTGACAGGAAACAATTAAGGCATGTAAATTAACATTTACAAAAGCTTTTGTACCCTTATATATCTGGGGCTTATGGTCCGGTCAGGCTAATATGTGTAAAAATATCTTGTTTTTCTCAAATTTGGCGGGTGCGGCGTAAATACCGGTGCACTCTATAGCCTGGAAAATACCGTACATAAAACGTTGTTGCAGCTTTTTGGATGTTTTTAAAGTGCTTCATAGGCTAAATAGGTCAATCTCCATTACCTGCATCGTTAACTGCCTCTTGCTAAACGTTTTTACTACTTATAACACACAAAAAAGAGCAAGATGCGTGTTCACATAAGAATTGTGGACTTTCCAAAGTAAGTGCAGTTCCCCTTTAATCAACTTCTCCATGACTTTTGCTCCAGACTTGTTCTGATTGTTTGAGCTTGTCATGCGTCATTCTGTCACCTCACTGATTCATTACTGCCACAAATGGTGGAAAAGTGTATTACACCTGTGTATCGTACCGACCACAGCTAAGAAATACAGTAGATACTTTTTGGCGGCCCTCTGGGGAGAGTTCACTACCCATTGTTTGGCAGCCCTATGGTTTAGAAACACTAATCTAGACCACAAGGAAGCATGTTAAATGTAGATTAGAATCATTATAGGTCCCCTTTAAGCAACGCTTTTGTAGTGAGCGAAAAATCAAAATTCAAAAGTGTGATTGATCTGATCCTAAAAATGAATAGTTTGACTAGAAAATACCCCAAAAAATGTGTTTGTCAAAGTTGTGATTCACACTAGTTCTGGTCTTCAATGTGGAGAACATGCAAACTCCACACAGAGAGGTCCAAGCCGAGATTTGAACACAGACGTGGTTGTCGCTCCGCCAACGCCATGCCCTTTACAGCAGTAATTTTGACATTATATAACAACTATTAAAATTAAATATAAAATGACTCCAGCTTCCTCACACATACTAAAAAACTTAATTGTGCAAAGGTGTGAATGTGAGTGTCTATATGTGCCCTGGGATAGGCTCCGGCTCACCAGTGACCCAAATTAGGACAAGCAGTATGGAAAGTGAATGATGAAATTGAACATTTAAATGCTGCAATGAGTGGACAACAACTAATGTCCCACTGAAATGCTTCTTTGGTGTTAAGCCATGACTGCTGGTAATGAGCCGCAGGCTTTTAGTGCCGACGCTGCTGTGATAAGTGAAGAGTGATCCTATGGGAGTCTCTCTGCATCTACCAGTTTTTACATTATGATTGTGCGAGTGTGAAAAAACAGCAGATCCATTAGTCTTTCACCCCTTCTAACCACCTCATCCCATACAGGCGTTTCACCTCTTGTTGGGATTAATGCACCGACATGGCCATCATTTTTTAAGTTAAAAGAATAACTCACAATTAAGAGAATCGCTCCCTGGGGCTCTTTTGACACAACAATGAAGTCCAAATGCATAACTGAAAGGGCTTCTCTCTTTAACATCTCAATCTTGGAGGCTTTGTCTGTCTTTTATATCTGTTTTATTTCTGGACTCATGCCCACCGCTGATAATAATTAAAAAAAAACAAGATGAAAAATCAGATAGGAAAGTAAATTGCTTGGAAGAAATTAATGCATTGCAGATGTAGTCCCTGTGGATTCATAATCTCTCTTCATCTTCATGAAAAGCCCCATCTTGAGGAGGAATTGTTATTCACTTTTATACATCTGCCCGGCACCTCATAACAAGAAAGGTAAGATTTTGCAGTTTGCATGAATAATTCAGCGTATGTATGGGTACAGACTGGGGGGAGCACCTCGAAGGGGGTGTTGGCCAGGTACTGGGCTGCGCCGCACCATCTGTTACTAAGGGCCAGTAGGGATTCTTCTTGGGCAATGCCAAGGCGGCTTGTACTTGCCACAGGGCGTACTAACCTCCTGTGCAACAGCAAACACAGGAGATAATGAAGCCCGCTGTCTGGACGGAGAGAGCAGACATTTCCTTGGAGAGTTGATGGGTTAATATTGACACTTGAGCAGGTGGACAAGACGACCAGCAGGCAGCTAGCTCATTAGACACCTTAAGTTTTTTTGTCATATGTGCCTTTCGCTGATGGACCAGCAAACACTATGCAGGCAAAAGTACAGTACAGGGCTGACATATTCAACTAAATTGTTTTGGGGGTCACATTTTCAGAAAGCTAAGAGGGGCCAGACTTCTCCCTTCCCTATTAGTCTTATTTTGTATATTCCGGAGAACCAGCGTCCTCTATAGTAGACATTTGATTTTTGTTTATTTATTTTGTCAGTAGTGCAGTGCTGTTTTTAAGGACCGTCTGACAAAAAACTTGTCAAAGATCATATTTATGACAGCACTCTAGTGTTTTTAGGAATGCACTGCAAAAATGTGAGTCTCTCACATGTTTTCTGAACTGAACTCAGAGGTTATTGGTTGAAAAGCCCAAATGATGAAAAAGAGAGGATCTAAAAGGGAACCTTGAGGACACATCACTGGTATAACTAAAGAAGTTGAACAAATGACTCTTACAGGAACACATTGGTTATATAAATCATCCATCCATCCATCCATCTTCTTCCGCTTATCCGAGGTCGGGTCGCGGGGGCAGCAGCCTAAGCAGGGAAGCCCAGACTTCCCTCTCCCCAGCCACTTCGTCCAGCTCCTCCCGGGGGATCCCGAGGCGTTCCCAGGCCAGCCGGGAGAGATAGTCTTCCCAACATGTCCTGGGTCTTCCCCGTGGCCTCCTACCGGTCGGACGTGCCCGAAACACCTCCCTAGGGAGGCGTTCGGGTGGCATCCTGACCAGATGCCCGAACCACCTTATCTGGCTCCTCTCGATGTGGAGGAGCAGCGGCTTTACTTTGAGCTCCCCCCGGATGACAGAGCTTCTCACCATATCTCTAAGGGAGAGCCCCGCCACCCGGCGGAGGAAACTAATTTCGGCCGCTTGTACCCGTGATCTTGTCCTTTCGGTCATGACTCAAAGCTCATGACCATAGGTGAGGATGGGAACGTAGATCGACCGGTAAATCGAGAGCTTTGCCTTCCGGCTCAGCTCCTTCTTCACCACAACGGATCGATACAGCGTCCGCATTACTGAAGACGCCGTAGCTGCCAAAAAGAGAGGACTTAAAGGGGTGCCCTGAGGTACGCCTCAGTTATGTAAATCACAAGTTTTTGACTAGTAAGGTTAAAATGTCAATGCAAGAATCTGCCAATGTGTTTAAAGTTGTCCACGTTCCTCTATACAGCAGCAGCGTAAGTACTACAACAAGTACTATAGATCGGTGCTAGTGGGATGCAAAGATGATGTAGTTAGTAGTGATGCACCAAATTTTTGGCCACCGGACATTTCCGGCCTAAAATGTACCAAAACTGCATTTTTTTATATACTTTTATCACCGGAAAAAAATTGCAGAAACCGGATATTTGATCATCTAAAGCAGGAAGCAGGCACTCGCCTGGAGTGGAATGGATGCAAAAAGTCTGTGGTGTGGACTTACTTTAATACAGTTTGATTTACGAACATTGTACAAACTTTTTGATTTACAAACCACAGACCAAATTAAAATATGCTTTGTTTAACAAACCTTGTCTCAGTGTACAAACATGGTATCCACCTGTTGTGTATCTCGCAGCGCAGCCTTTTTGTGGCTGTAGCACATCCATTGTGGGCGGGCTGATCGATCTCCGGTGCTTTTTGTTTGTGAGCTTAGTGTTGCAAGTGTTAGCTACAGTGCTCAGGGCTACGTTGTGTGATTTGTTGTGTTTATTTATTAGCCTTTTTACAACATTTTTCTAGTTCCGCTAGCTTAATATGAGTTCAAAGCAATGGACAAGTAATGTGTGGTTTGAAACATTCAGGAAGTATCCACAGCGTTGTTGACACTGCCTCCCCCTTTCTTTTCCCTCCTTTCCACGGAACGCCAAGAAGATAAAGTGGATTTAATTTTTTTTATTCTTAATTCATGATTGTAGCAACCTGGCTGTTAAATTTTAAGAGTTTTTTTTTGTTTCAAACCGAGAGTGCGCCACAGGGCTTGTGACAGTGTGTGCGTGTTGGCAGGCCGTTTGCAAATTACAACAGTTTTCATAGTTTTGACTTTGTTAATAAATAGAAAGTTGATGCATGACCCCCTTATTATGTTTGTTGGATGAACAGTACTGTATAGCGCTTTATATTGTGTTATATTGTGCAGTGTTACTAAAATATCAAGGCAAGAAATGTTCTTCAATATAAAAACTTGTATATTTACTTTAGGTTTTTAACACCCTTTAGTGCCTCCGTCCACCTTGCTCATGTCTGGTAATGCAAACAACCCAAATCACTCCAAGTCAGTGTGTATAACAATCCACAACATTGTTTTGTGGTATGCAAACCCACCAACCGGCTCACAAAGAGGCCATAATGTTGTCAAATGCCTTAAAGATAAACTAGAACCACATGTTTACATTTGCACATTTTTACCGTTCTAAAAGATCCTGGTAATGGCTTGTCTGCCATAAACAAAAACACTGAATAACCCATGAGAAAGTAATGCTTATTTAGTTAGTGAAGAACATGTCTAAAATAATTTGTCAAATAAAAAAGTAACTTTTTGACTCAAAATGTGGCCATTTTTCTGTAGTACCTTCATATATATATATATATATATATATATATATATATATATATATATATATATATATATATATATATATATATATATATATATACTGTATATCTGTGCATGTGTGTACAATAAAGGGGTATGAAAATATCTGTGCATGTGTGCACAATAAAGGGGTATGAAAAGCTGTCTGTACCTGCAGGGGGCTTGATCAGTGGCGGAGGGACAGTGATGAACTGGTTGCCATGTTCCTTGGTGCTGGTCATGGAGGTGAATGGCAGGCTGGAGTGCTCGGTGACTCCATTCCTGGAGTTTGGTAAATAGTGGGAGCTGTTGGCTCGATCCGGAGAGGCTTCACTGCTTTCTCTTGAAGCTGCAATTTTTGGCAACAAGTTTTCTGTATAAAAGCGATAGAAGGACAACTTATGAGATGTTGTTTATCCGTCACTGCAAGTGATAAGATCCCTAAAATGTGATTTATTAGGTGACTTTTTTCTTGCGATTGTTGTTGTTTGCCTTTCTATCGTCTGACTGTTTGTTGGTTAGCAACAAAGCTCAAAAAGGTATAAGCCGGTTTTGATTAAACTTTCAGGAAATGTCAGAAAAGGATAAGGATTTTGGGGATGATTCAGAGCATTTCTTCTTTGTTACCTCATGTTTATGTTACATTGCTGAACTCCCCTTGTGTGTATGCTATAACCCGCCTCCACCCACAGAGACTAAGACAGTGGATGACTGACAAAGGGGTTCACTCCGTTTATTCAATTCTGCTGTAAAACGAACCTACTTTCAGCCTGTTTGCTAACGATGGAGGAAGAAAACAAAAACACACGTACATGGCTATTTCAATTATCATTCGATTTGCTGTGTTTGTTTGTCTGTCTATTAGGAACATAGCTCAAAAACTTATGGCCATTAAACTTTCATGAAATTTCTAAAGTAGGATAAGAAACGGGTGATAAAATTTCGGGGGTAATCTGGATCACCGTCTGAATTTTTTACTATTGGGATATTGGTCCTGGAGGAGGTCTGCGTTTTCCGTGTGCTTTTTAGTTAGATTTATACTTATTAGGGATAATTATTGTACAAAACAAACCAATAAATATTTATATAGTTTGTCGTCAACATAAAGGATTTCCTTATTTCCATGACACTGAACCAGTTTAGTCAAAAAAACTAAACAAAAAAGGCTTTGCTACACATCTTAAAGAAGGGAAAGTAGCCAGATGTGGCTCTTTTGATGACTGCGCTCAAAACATTCTCTTGCATTTTAATCCATTCATCCATTCTCTGTGGCTTAAGTTCAGGCCACGGTTTGGCACCAGCTACCTGCAAGTGTTGAGCCAATCAAAGCTACACGTGTTGTGAGGCCAAGAAGTAAACGGCCCCTGCCTTTCAATCAAACATTCAGCTTGATAGGTTATGATTAAAAACCTTTTAAAAAGATGATGGCGAAAACAAAAAAAAGAGTACCTTACATGTCAGAACAAACTGACAGAGGAATTTGCTGCAGGTTTTGCAGCAAATTGTGTCTACTGTGCATTTGATAACATTTCCTCAATAAAACGGTCAAATGTGAAGTGGACTTTCAACACACGTCACATTAAAGGGTAAGGAGTATTTGATTCATTATTGGTTCGCTTTAGTAAAAGGACATTATTATAAAGAATACAGTGTGAATGTTGTCTGTCTATCTGTGTTGGCCCTGCGATGAGGTGGCGACTTGTCCAGGGTGTACCCCGCCTTCCGCCCGATTGTAGCTGAGATAGGCTCCAGCGCCCCCCGCGACCCCGGAGGGATTAAGCGGTAGAAAATGGATTGATGGATGGCATTTAAACTTATTCTACACTAAAATTGTTTGTATTAAAAATGCCCTGATTTATTTGTATACAGTCCTGTAGCCATTTGGGTTTCAAGGCTATCATAGCGAAAATGTTCCTGACCCCTGTCTTACAGGCTGAGTGAAGGGAATTATATAGTGCTTTTCTCTAGACACACAAGAGGAGTGACTAGGTTGGTGAAAGAGGGGATCAAACAAGGAATCCTCAAGTTGCTGGCACTGCCGCTCTACCAACCGAGCTATGCTGCCCTGCTAAAGAACGTGTGAGCGCTAAATCTCTTTCTTTCTTCAGGGTGTAGGCCGGGGGTCAGCAACCCGCGGCTCTCGAGCCGCATGCGGCTCTTTAGTGCCACCCTAGTGGCTCCCTGGAGCATTTTTAAAAAAGGATTGAAAATGGAAAAAGATGGGGGGGAAATATTTTTTTTGTTTTAGTATGTTTTTTGTTTGAGGATAAACCTTCCCAATTGTTAGAAAACCCATTGTATAATATGGTTGTGTTTATGGTTCACTGATGAGACTATTTGGTGAACATCGTTTTGTCCTCCTAAATTTGGCGGTTCTTGAACTCACCATAGTGTGGACTGTGACACAACAGTTTGTCTACATGTAAAATCTTCCACTCTTTCTTTGTCTCATTTTGTCCACCAAACGTTTTATGCTGTGCGTGAATGCACAAAGGTGAGCTTTGTGGATGTTATTGACTTGTTGGAGTGCTAATCAGGCATATTTGGTCAGTGCATGACTGCAAGCTAATCAATGCTAACATGCTATTTAGGCTGTATGTACATATTGCATCATTATTCCTCATTTGTAAATATATTTGAGCTTATTTAATATCCTTTACTTTTATACTCTGTGTATATAATTTAGTTTTGCATGTCTCGTGACGCATTATATGTATGTAATATTGGCTGCATTTCAGATAATTGTTTGTGTGCAATTTTGTTCCAGACCACAGCAAACATTACCAAGCTTGCCAAAGATTGTAATAAATCCATTAGAAGAAGACAGCCTGCAGTTTCCTTTAACTTGGAGACACACATCTATATCTTTGGCCATTAAACGCCAGTAATTTCCAGGAGTTATCTCACCTTCTGAGTAGCCTCTGATTTACTAATGGTTTCTAATGTTGTAAAAATGTGTAGAATAAATATTACATTTCAACATTTCTGTCAACGAAGATTTGCTTCAGCCTGCGACACATAGTAATTTTGATAGTAGGCTAATATAGCTAATATAGACACGTCATGTGTTGCCTTCATTATAAGACTTACAGTATATACAGCTTTTAATTTTTTGCGGCTCCAGACAGATTTGATTTTTGTATTTTTGGCCCAATATAGCTCTTTCAACGTTTTGGGTTGCCGACCCCTGGCGTAGCTACGCGACTAATGTGGCAATTGTGTGCCTCCCCCCTGACTCCTTAATGAGAGCAGAATCAACATGAAAACTGGTAATTTGAAAATGCCTATTTTGGTCTCTTATTCACGCACAAACGTAGGTTTTTATATAAACCTATATAAAACTGAGCTTTTTGGAAAACTTTGGCCAGAGTGGAAGTTTTAAAAAACTCTGACTTCAGGGTTTGTGTGTGGATGGGTAAAACATAGCTTTTTGTGTAATTTTGGTTTGTGCAACACTATCTCGTGTTTTCAAACCTTATTTAACAACAGAACAAAAAGTTATTGGAAAAGTTTGGAAAGAGTGTGACGGCTGGTTTGTTTTGTTGTCCTTGTTTTTTGTTGCCATCACTTTCCAAATATCTGGGTACACTGGCTCATTTGTTTTGGGACGACTGGCATTGCGATCATATTTTTTCTCCTAATTTTTGATACTTTGCGGTGCTTCTTACTAGCCAGACAACTAGTGCGGCTCTCTGTCAGTGCATCCTAAGCTTGCTGTCCTGCCTCTGTCCACCAGGACAAAAATTGTGGATGACTGACAAGACAGTTCCCTCTGTTCATTAAATTCTACTATTGAAAAAACGTGCTCAGGTGCTGAAAGCGATGCACAGAGTAAACCTTTCATGCACCATGTTTGAAAGTGAGAATGGCAATGGCACACAGACATGGCAATTTTTCGATTTTATTTATGAATGTGCGTGTGAATGGTGTGTGAATGGGTGAATGTGGTAATACTGTCAAAGCGCTTTGAGTACCTTGAAGGTAGAAAAGCGCTATACAAGTATAACCCATTTATCATTATTTATCGTTCGATTAATTGATCTATTGACTATCGGCCCTATTGGTTCTTGCTGTTGTGTATTTGGGATCTGTATAAGTCCCGAAGATTTGAGCGCCTCTGCCTTTGTAGCCTGCGCCGTAGTCAAAAAAGCTAATCTTTTTGTCTATCCTCTTGTTGTGGGGCATTCATCCTCTGCTGTTGCTATTTCTAATATATAGAAGCGTACAGTTTTGACTTATATCTGTCAGTAGACTCGCTATAGAAGCGCTAAAAACTACTGGTACAACAAAGATGACCCTGTCAAAGTTGAGTCATGTAAATAAGACTGCCCATGAAACGGCGCATTTTGAAGAGACGGTCAGAAAGCAGCTTGAAGATGGTCTTTAAAGCATAATCTATGCAACATTTTGACCAAAGAACCACCATTACATGTTATATAGATCACAAGGAAGTGTTTTGCATGTAGAAGAAAAATCATAACATGCGCCTTTTGTTTGAAAATAGATCTGCTCATAGGCAGTGCGTTTTATAATCTGGTACGCCCTATGGTTCGAAAAATATGATACATTCGCGCTCAGTTGAATATTTGTAACAAGTTTATGTCATTTGAAAAATAAAGAATTAATGTAGTGTTGCATGTTGTTGTACCTGTTAATTTACACAAGAAACAAACATACGTTTTGGAGAGACAGTTGACTTGCGCTTTTGAGCGCTACTGAGAGATCAACATCCTGCCCTCTGACAACCGGAACTAGGAAGACAGTGTGAAGGCGGAGAAGCCGGTAACCAAATCAGAGAGAGAAACCATTAAAAATATGTCCTACCTGTTAGCAGCCGACACGGCGAATCAAGTCCCGCTGCAGAGTCAGTGTGCATCACACAAGCTGCAGCGAGCCTGCGCGCATGTGGCCTCAAACAACGGACATTTATCCGCTAAAATATTTAAAACCTGCAGAAGCTGTGTTTCAATTTGTTGTGTCTGGTCCTGACTGAACAAACTGGATGGTCAAACAATAGCTTTGGTTCATAAACACATTGCTTATTGTGTTTTGTAGAAGAGTAAAATCATCCAAAAAGGGACTTCTGCGGTCCGTCCTTCAAAGACGTAGTAGATTCGTTTGCCAGACACTAGAGAAACACGCAGCAGCTCTATGAAAACAAGTAGCTTATAATAAGGGGGTATGGATGAAGAGTCAGCGAAGGAGGCGCACATTAGTCCGCTCCCAAAGGTAAAAGCTAAATAATATTAAAACATTTCCACATAAGACTACTGTCATTGTTTGTGGTACATGCTATTCTAATGAATTTCAAACAGTATTTTTTATCAAAAAGTAGTTTTTTCATATTAAAAGGCATTCTACATTTTAAAAATGTGGTATTTTAGGAAGATCAAGAACAAATTAAATATATTTGAATTAATTTCAATGGGCGCGGCTGCTTTGAGATACAAGTGTTCTGAGAACGCAATGAGCTTGTAAGTTGTGGTACCACTGTGGCTGCTTTTTCAGGCTTCTAATTGGCCAAAATGCACATACAATTTTTTTAACTCAACTTGTGCAAACAAATATTATTTTAACCAACACCTTTTTTTATATATCCATGTTGTGTAGACATGGCTTGATATAGCCCTTTTTCTTCTGTGGAGGAACATCGTTCATAAAGCTACAGACATGCAAAGTGGTGTGTTCCCAGTCGGGTTTACTAAAATAACTTTTAATTCTAAGTCTAAATCAAGGCAAAATTGTGGTCAGCACGCTTCCGATATACTATTGAGGGACCCCAAAGCCTTATTCAGAGTTGTAGCAAAACAGGACCTTTAAAAAAATGTGATACTCCATCACTGCGTGCACTGTTAGCTCATTCTATGTTGTTTTTTTTATAATTTGTGCTAACCTATACAGTATGAACACCATTGTTGAGTCTCATTTTGAATTTTTATGCAATTGTTATTTTGTGACATTTCTCTAGGATTGTAATTGGCTTAAATAGACTCACATTAAGGGTTTTAGCACCATCTGTTGCGTTAGCATATGACTTATAACATGCAAATGTGTTGCAAAGTGTAAAGACGCCAAAGCGCCTCTCTACAATCTCGATCATATAAATGTCATCTTTTTTATGCAGCTCCTGTTCTAATCTAATTTACATTTAATCATAATATTTTATATATTTTCATTTTGGTTAATGGAAAGGGATTCCTGTAAAATATTTTACTGTTAAGAATGTTACCTGCTGATCCAGCCTGGTACTTTGTGAATGTACAGTACTTGTTAAGTTCATGGATGTGACTATGTCGCACCTGTAAGGACAGAGATGCGCTGCCGCGTCTCGCCTAACTCCAGGTTGTCGGAATCTCTCAGCTCCACTTTGTCATAGCCATACCAACCCAGCAGCTCATTCATGGTGTTCTCTGCAAAACTCTGCAATACAAACAAAATGATGATGAGCGCATTGAGTAGAAACCTTGATTATGAATCTCCTTTATATCGCAAAATAAGAACTTTGGTCACCCTTCCATGTCTATAAAATGATCTTCAAGCTAAATACAGATTATGAAGTGCATCAAAAAACAAAACAGGCAAGTAATGTGCATGAATTAATCCCCTTTTCAGCAGGCCAAAGGCTGTGAAGGAGGATTTTATTTTAACTTAAATTGATATACTCTAATCACTGTTAATACAGGTTGCACATTAAGATGATAACAACAAAAAGAAAGGAGTAATTCACTTTGATAAAAGTGTTGTGATCAAATATGTATTTGTTCCCTGTATTTGCTTTCATCAAATAAAATAAAAAAATATCTGGAGACTTTCAGAATCAGAACAAGAATCAAAGTCAGCTTCAATGGCTAAGTATGTTTACCACATAAAGAATTTGGACTTGGTAGACTGTGTTCTCTTTGTACAAGCTAGAAATTCATGTTGTAAAAATGTCTCTTTAAACATTATTTTGGCAACATTGTGGCAAGCAGACTAAACAGTAAGCCATGCCCTCTGCCTTTTCAGCTACCACAGAGGCACGAGACCCAGAAGCCTCAGAATATATTTGTGCAAACTTAGTGATGTTTAATAAGTAAATATCAAAAAACGATTGTAATTAAACAGAAAATACTTTTATAACAGTTTAATAGACAAATATATTAATGTGTATTTTATCTTTTTATAATTGATGTATTTATTTTTTTTAATTTATTTTTGTCTGACCACAAATCCCTGTTTTTTAGTTTATTAATTTCTGTGTACATATGACTCGTTTAGAGTGTGTACAGCCCAACCCTCGTGAACGTCGTCTTCTCTGATTTCAGAGCAACGTTTGCAAAAAAAAAGGAATTGCTGTAGCACATAGATTAATTGTAGCTCCAACATCCTTTTTAATTGCCATTGTCTGCACACGGCGAGGGAAGCTAACAAGCTAAAAGGACGATGAGTGTCATGGTATCTCACGACTCACTAACGACCGATTCTAGCAATTCACTGCATGGCACAAACTCATCCTCAATACCAAACTATAAAAGACTCACTGCAGTGTCGGAAGACTCACACACAAACACATGTGTCTCTGCTAATCTGAATTTGCAATTTAATTTAAATATGTCATTAAATTGTGATATCGACTTGTCGTAAAAAGAGATTCAGCCATTCAGAACAACATATGCAAGTCTCCTGTTAAAGGGGAATTACACTTTTTAGAACTTTGCTTATTGTTTACAATTCTTATTAGAGACAACACATATGTTTTGGGTTTTTAATTGTATTCTATTTTGTAATAGTCGGCTCGTTCTAGGTGGCCAGCAATGCAGCTAATGAAAGCAATTCATTCTGCTTCTAAATCACTCTAAAAATGCTTCCAAAAAACACCAACAATACTTCATGTAGGTTCTGTAACCTGTATAATAACCAAGCTGTAGCGACACTGTTATTGTAAGAGCAAACACGGAGGAGTTTTTCTAGCGTGGTAACACATAGGAATAAGAGAAGTACCATAAAACACACTGTGTCACGGCGCAGGCTCGATCCCGCTTTTCCCCGACAGCTGGTTCTGCCAGCACCTCTGCTGGCAGCGCGCCGAGACACGACCCTGCTCGCGCTTGTCGCGTCACGCTCACATGCCGGCAAGGCTGTGGGCGATCAGCAATCTGCACACCTGGGACTGATGACGGCCAGCGGTATAAGGACCAGTGGACCCTAGGATCCTCGCGGAAACTTAATTTCTCTATCGTGTACCGCAAGCCGACTCCAGCTTTATGCTCTCTCTCTCTCTCTCTCTGCGTTTCCCCTCCATGTCTGATGTCCGTGTTGTCCTCCCGCAGTGCTTTTTCCCGAGTTCTCCTGCGATCCCCTGTTGTTCCCCTCTGGATTCTGGACTGCCTCCCTTGGATCTCGACCTCTCGCATGACCACGGACTGCCTACCTACTTTGTCCCTCCTCTCGCCCAACACAACACTAGGTAACACACACTACAGCTAATCACACACATAGCCTCAAACACACTCTCTTGGATTTTGTCACACACCATTCTATAGTTTATTTGTTAGTATTGTTTGATTATTATATATATTGTCTATACATATAATAAATCATAGAGCTACATCACCCCTTTGTGGAACTGTGCCGTCATAACTCCCTCAGCAAACATAACACACTGAAGAAGTCAGTTCAAATGTATTTAATTATATTTGAGACAAGTATAGGTAATTAATTTCTTTCACTTGGTGCTGAGCAGGCATTGTTAATGACTCCTGAGTGGATATATTGATCTCTATTGATATGAAATACCACTGTGGTGGCAAGGACAATGGGCAGACGTGATAGACGTGAGCCATGCTTCAAGTCAATGAAAGATAAAGTCATGGTAACTACTGCATATGCACAAACATTTAAGACCTGATTTTCTAAAGGTTTGCGTGTACTAAAACACGTGCAAACTTGATAGCACACACAAAGCTGATCTACTAAACGTGTGCAAAGTGGATTGCGTCTGTTAAGTGAGCAGAATAAGGCATGCAATCCATTTTGCGTCTTGTGTTCAATAATATGCAAAACATATGCTGATCATTAAAACGCCCACAATACTGATAGAATAAAATGCAAACATAATTATTAAGCATGTGATTTATCAACACTCATTACTGCTTTGCGAGCACCATTTAGCGTTTTATCTAGCCTATGTCAGGACATGCAAACTGACAGTTCCACACACGGCTGCAGAATCAAAGCTTCCGCTGCAAAAACAGACGATCGACAGACGATGGAGAATCCTCGGTCCTACGTATGTGTGTCAATATTTTGGTGGACGGTCAGAAATAAAAATATTAAACATATTGTCTATTCAGCAATTCCCTACTATAATTTTATTACTGCTTGATGACTTATGGGGCTGATTAAAATTAATTCATTTGATGTGTTTTTTGTGTCTGCTGGCGTTTCTTTAATGTTGTTTTTTTTAATTTAGGAAATGTATTACTATAATACGAAGGTCCTGAGTAGTCGTGAGTTCAATCCCGGCCTCGGGATCTTTCTGTGTGGAGTTTGCATGTTCTCCCCGTGACTGCGTGGGTTCCCTCCGGGTACTCCGGCTTCCTCCCACCTCCAAAGACATGCACCTGGGGATAGGTTGATTGGCAACACTAAATGGTCCCTAGTGTGTTAATGTGAGTGTGAATGTTGTCTGTCTATCTGTGTTGGCCCTGCGATGAGGTGGCGACTTTTCCAGGGTGTACCCCGCCTTCCGCCCGATTGTAGCTGAGATAGGCTCCAGCGCCCCCCGTGACCCCGAAGGGAATAAGCTGTAGAAAATGGATGGATGGAATATACCTCCAACATGAAAATATGTCATTTGCTTGCGTTTTAGTTATTTCACACGCAAAAATGCGCTAGTGATGCGACCCACAGCCTCGCGCACAAAATGTGCAAGTGAAAAAGTGTCAGTGTGCATATGTTTCTGTTGTCTAGATTGTGATTGAGAAGTGGTGTTACAGATTATAGATGTGCCCTTCTGGTTCAACACATCGCACACAGATAGGAGCTTGATAACATTAATGTGCAGAAAATGATCGCCTTGTGGTGAATGCCTGTAAGCACGCAAAATCTTAATTTAAACTAGAGTTTATGCAATTCCGGTAGGAATTACGTGTGAATACCCCAATCATTGCTGAAGCCGAATTTAAAAGCTGAATGACTGCAGAATTAATTTAGAACAAAGTTTGAATAAACAGTAGGAATGGTTTGAAAAGTGGAGAGCTGAAGCTCAACTAAAATGCTAGTGGAATGTAGAATGAATGGTAGAAACGATGTAACTGTAAAATGGTTTGGAAACTGTACTGAAACTTACTATGAATATAGAAATGATAAATGTATGTCCAATTAGTTCAAAATAAACTATTTGACTCAAAGATGTAAAATTGCCAAAAATAGATTTGTTCTTCTGGTCCCTTCCAGGAATTGAAGTTGCATTATCCAGGTGAAAGTCATCTGTGTTATTCTCTTGACCAAAGAGTCTATTTGCCAAATTGGTGTCCAAATTTGGTTTTTAAAGGGAGCGATTCAACAATTGAAGATGGCGTGTGTCTACCAAGAATTAAATGCTGCAAAGGTACTATGTTTTTGCTAATTTTGGGGATAAAGCAACATTTGTATTACAATGAAATCCATCCATCCATTTCCCACCGCTTGTCCCTTTCGGGGGTCTATTAAACATTTACTTGAAACAATCTACATTTAAGGGGGGCAGTTGAAACCATAACTTAAATTAGTAGAGGAATTATAGACACCCCTTGCTGTTTGCCATTACAAGTCAAGTTCAATGGACTTGTATGACTAGGTGAAGCTTCTCGTTCTGTATGCATTCATGCAAAACTACTGTTTTTTATGCTAATTTCAGGCTAAATAAATGTTTATAAACCACAACTGCTGTTTTCCGATAGCTTTGAACATTTACTTGCACTCAAGGTTATTTTCAGGGAGGAAGAAAAAGACAAATGTAAGTGAGAATGGTGGGCTGACTACCAATTGTATTGTCCAATATTTTTGGAAAATCATGAATACCGTAAAAGCTAGGAATTTTTTGCCTTGAATAGACGGATGGCTTTTTTGTCCTGACTAAGTCAAACATTTTAATGGTAGAACAGTTGAAATTGGTTAAAAGACATGGGAGAAGAAGCAGAAAGAAAAAAAGGGGGTACATTTTGCAAAATTATGAATTACAGTAAAACCGGTAATTTTTGGAAAGTTTTGTTGAAAGAGCACACATGTCCTGAATGCGCTGAACGTTTTGATGTTCAAACGGGATCAATCTGATGAACAATGTGGGAGTTACGGACGGCCAAAGAAGAGGAAGCAGAATAAGAATAAATAGATGAAAAGTGGTGCTGAATAACATGCAAAATAACATGTGTATATTTGCATTCACACAGTAAGGCAGTTTGCACCACTTTTCAATTTCACACGCAGTGTTAGTAGATCACTTGCGATACGCCCACTCATAGTACACGCTATTTTATTTTTTGCACACACAGATAAGTGTGTGGTATTTGGATCTTAGTAAATCAGGCCCTAAGTGTACTTTAGTGTATATCTTTAAAAAAAAATCTAGAACATTCCTTTGTGCAATGTCTAAACAGTCTTAAACACTGCTTTCATTTAGATTTTGAAAGATTGGTGTTTATTTTCAAGACCACCTGTAAAAATTAGCAAGAGAAGCAGTTTGACTGAAGGTTTGTAGCGTCTCCCTGAATGGTCCCAACTGAAGGGAGCCCATGAAATAAACAACTGTTACGGCCTATAAAAACACACTAGTCAGGTGTTTTCACTGCAGGGTGACTCAACAGAGTTACACACAAACGTATTGCTTGTTCTTTAAAGCTGTAGTCCACTGCAATGTAAAGTATTTTGGACTTTTATAAGTTGCCATTTCTACTGTTGTTTTTATGGAATCTGGATAGAACAAACTACATGGTGTCAGAAGTGGGATCCCTGTGCAGTTTGCTTCAGAGTGAGCACATCTTGAGCTGAAGATGCTGGGGACATGGCACAAAATCAGAGTAATACGACATATTGATTATAAATGCCCATTGTTATTAAGAACTTCTAAGGCATGATTGCATTACAAACGGAGGGAGGTATTACAAACCTGAGCATGGATCATACGGCTGTGCAAGTACGTTCAAAATAGTAATCACGATTGTGTTTATCAAGATTAAAATCACGATTATTAATCACAACTATTCATTATGTTAAGCAAAGCATGTTTCTCACAGGTCGGCAGTCTACTAATATGTAATGAAATAGTCTAATAAAAGGGCTACATAAATGTTATCCAAATATTTAAATACAAATCTTTGTGGTTTTGTTTATTATTAGTATTAATATTACAGCTTTTTCTCAGTGCACGATGCCTTTAGCTCTATTTGTCCATTTTTGCTATTTTTTTTCGGGGCCATAAAAAAACAGCCACGTTCCGCAGGTGGCCCGCGCGACATCAATTGGACACCCCAACTTGACTTAATCATACATTTGTTCGTTTCTAAGGTGATAATGTATAGTAAAAGACAAAATAAAATAATATAGCGCAACGATTGAATCCTTCAATGCAGAATTACTTTTTTACATTCCCTGGATTTATACACATGCGCAGATGCAGGATGTGCATGAATTCCAATGGAGAATACATCTCGCCAGATCACCGGCAAGAAACGTTGGCACTGGACGGAATAAATGTCTCCAGACCCTATTTAGCATGATGGTAAGCCCTTAGTCCTGCTAGTGTGACTCAAAGAAGACAAGCAGAGCAGCATGTTGTCCAAGCTTCCACACCTGTCGCCGTCTCATAACAGCGGTACGACCTTTAACGCACACCAGGTTGGACTCCACTGAAATAGGTGAAACGAGGTAACCAACATTAGCAGCCCAGAAAAAGTTTGTTAATGCCGGCTAGCGAGGGGGTAGGCGTGATATGCAGCAGAGCTTGCTTTTTAAATGTTATCATCACCGACTATCACTCTCATTTAATCGTGGCAACCAGAATTGTGACCATGATTATGGCTGCAGCAATCGATTATTTTAGAATCTATCAATTAGTCAGTTTGATTGATCAAGAATTAGGATAAAACACACTTTATAGCCTCAATATGTATTTTAGGGAAAATAACTGAAATAAACAATATTTTTGCTGCTTGGCATTACCTTCATTTTTTGTTCTAATAATCATAATAATCATCACATCATCAACAATGAAATTGCACTTTTAACATATGTACCTTAATATATATATTTTTTTTATAAAAACCTCTCTGCTGTTTGCTACCACACAGATCACTGCAACTTTGTCCGTGTATTCAAAGTTCCAGCCACTAATTTGGATTTTGATGTAACTTTGTCAGCATGTTTGAAATAAACTAATTGTCATGATCTGGCAGCTCTGCTGCCACCAGTCTTCTTTTTGTTTTCAGTGCCTGGTTTGTGGGTCACAGGGCAGAGCCACCTGCACACACACCTGATACTCATTTTCTTCTAGTTACTTAAGCTCTCCAGACCATTTACTCGGCGCCAGTAGATTCCTGACGGTTCACCCTTCCAAACGTGTTTATCTCCTCTGCTTTGGCTCCTTTTTGGACACTAAAGCATCTAATATGATGTTCAATGCAGGTACTGCAATATGTTTGTTCTTACAATATGTATATTGCTAAAAAGTAATTGTCTTGTTCCAATGGCAACCCCAGGCTGATGGCTTGTTTATACACATTGCTCTTAAAATTGTATCACAGCTCAGTGTTAAATATGAAATAAAAATGAGAAAAACTGCACCAGAGGTCTCACAGATCAGTAGAGGTGTGGGAAAAAATCGATTAGAATTCGAATCGCGATTCTTACATTGTGCGATTCAGAATCGATTCTCATTTTTTAAAAATCGATTTTTTAAATTTATTTTTATTTTATTTTTTATTTATTTATTTATTTTTAATTAATCAATCCAACACAACAATACACAGCAATACCATAATAATGCAATCCAATTCCAAAACCAAACCCAACCCAGCAACACTAAGAACTGCAATAAACAGAGCAATTGAGAGGAGACACAAACACGACACAGAACAAACCAAAAGTAGTGAAACAAAAATGAATATTATCAACAACAGTATCAATATTAGTTACAATTTCAACATAGCAGTGATTAAAAATCCCTCATTGACATTATCATTAGACATTTATAAAAAATAAAAAAAGAACAATAGTGTCACAGTGGCTTACACTTGCATCACATCTCATAAGCTTGACAACACACTGTGTCCAATATTTTCACCAAGATAAAATAAGTCATATTTTTGGTTCATTTAATAGTAAAACAAATTTAAATTATTGCAATCAGTTGATAAAACATTGTCCTTTACAATTATAAAAGCTTTTTACAAAAATCTACTACTCTGCTTGCATGTCAGCAGACCGGGGTGGATCCTGCTGAAATCCTATGTATTGAATGAATAGAGAATCCTTTTGAATCGAGAAAATATCGTTTTTTAATCGAGAATCGCGTTGAATAGAAAAAAATCGATTTTGAATCGAATCGTGACCCCAAGAATCGATATTGAATCGAATCGTGGGACACCCAAAGATTCGCAGCCCTACAGATCAGTGTTTAACACCAAAAGCATTGTGTGAGAGTCAAGTGCAAACTGCATAGAAGCAAGGATTCCCCCCTAAGCAAATAAGTTCCAGACAAATTGAATGTCTTCAAGTGATAACAAAGCATCTCCCTCACTCTGCCTCACTTTTTCCCCAGCACCTTGTCCCCCCAGTACTTGAAGAAAGTGGGAGGGTTATTAAAAGCAGAATATAATCTTGGTTGGCGGCTCATCAGAGCAGCAGCACAAACTTTGGCTTTGGGGGAGCTGAGGATGAAAAGACAGCAATGCGCTGATCAGCCACACCAAATGTTTAGTACTGTATACTGTGTATTAGGTGTGTGTGTGTGTAGGGGGGGGGGGTTAGATGCATGTATGCGATTCTGAATCAATTTATGAACGGAAATTATCAATTATTGAATGACGGAATTCTGGCGGCGAATGAAGATATACGAGTGACATCTGTAATGAGAAAATAACATAATAGTTCAATGTATGATCATTGGACCGTGTTTCGATACTATGAACCAGTATTTCCCAACCTTTGTTGAGCCAAGTCACATATATAACTTTTTTTTTAAACCACCACCAAAAGAAAATGTATGAACGACAGTTGGTAGATAAACAGAATAATGATGTACCTTCTACCATCTAGGGCACAGCTGTCAAACTCAAGGGCCGGGGACCAGAACTGGCCCGCCACATCCTTTCATTTGGCTCACAAAAGTCTAGAAATAATGTGTGTCAATAAAGTACTTTAGCTTTTTTATTAAATGTATTCATTCTTTTCATTTTGACAGAAAAACAATTAATGCACTACATATAGATGCATATATTTGAATCTTTATACTATAACGGTACTATACTCCTTTTGAAACATACCTGTTCCCCCTTTTTTTCTTTTTCTTTTTCCCAACGGGCATGACGGCGCACCCACGTCCTTTACCAGTGGTGGGCCGTCAGGGCCAGCAAGGCCTTCTCTGATGGCCTAACATAACCAGAAATCATGATCATAATTAAAGATAAAAGTAATGTTTTATTTACTTTCCATAAATATCTAAAAGTATTAATATTCTCTTCATGTCATATTATGCTCCTTCCAGTGCTGTTGTTTTTAGTTTATAGAGTTTTTATCCAATCAGAATTCAGCTAACTTATGTTGCCATGCTATACCAAATCTGCGAGAAGCCTTCAGATTCAGCAATGCAGGCGCCCGTGCACTTTAAACGAACGGGGACATACAGTGATAGACAGTTGCAATAGCCAATCAGATCACGCGTTGTTGTCAGTAAGTCCTTCTAGATGGCCTAAGGCAGATATATAAAGTGATGTTAAGAGCCAGGTAAGATAAGAACTCCATTACCCAGAATGCCACAGTAGTGAAGAACATGCACAGCAGCCCCGTTTAGGTTGTTGAATGTAGACATGCCGGCAGCTGGATGTTATTGATGAGCACGCTGTGGAGTAAACTTTAAGAATTCAGCCAACACGCCTTGTCTGCATCTTTTATGATTATACAAGACAACACATATATTTGCAAAGCCATTTTTAGGAAGGATATTTAAAGAGAAACTACATCTTGTCAGACCATGTCCGTTAACTCCGGAAGCTAGCTCAGCTGTCGATGAAATGTGAGTTCAGATATTTTATTTCTTTATTTTTTCACATTTAATATGTTTTTTGCAATTTTAATTTTGACAGTACCAAATAAGATATATTTTAATTGCTGATGCGGGTTTATTGATTTTTAAATGCGCCAGAAAATAACCCGTTTTGTACAATGCCCAGTAGTGCGTAAATCTGTTTCTGTATAGTATTTCTCCAGCAATGGTCATGTGGTGACATCAATGATGGTATTTTGAGGTAATCATTGAAGTCGGACATCACTGAAGGCCTAGGTGGGAAACGCACGGCCCGCCACTGTATTTTACTGACCAGGTCCTCAAACTAAGACCTTGTTTCTTCCGTGATGGGAAGGCTGAGTCAGCCTGAGTATGTAAACTAGGAAAAGCAGGGCTCCCCTCTGTGCATGGTGCAGGAGAAAGGGACACACGGTCACACACAGCTTTCAGAGCGCACAGAATGCTCACTTCCACGTCAATCACTTGCGATTTGGTTATGCCGGTTATGAGTGTATTTCAAACATGTTATACAAATGGGCAAACATTTTACTGTAGTTTGATCCAATTTGAATGGATTTATTTTAGGAGAAAATGCAATGAAAGGGTAGAAATCCCTAATCGCACATGAGCGACATTTTTTTTTTTCAAGTTGCACAGTCTATTTTTAGTCGTGTTTGCGAGTAAATTTGTCGCACCGTACACCCCTGATATGTATGTAAATGTGTGTGTGTATAGGTATATATATATATATATATATACACAGGCAATCAAAAAAGCAGACAAAGGAATACACAGTGCAAACAAAAAGACCAACTGAATTGTGGTCTAAGAGTATCTTTTCAAAAACAAAATAATGGAACTGGCTTCGACATTCTAAGGCAATCAAGGGTCTTCTGTAACACTCAATGAAGACCTATGTCGTATTTTGGCCCACTCTCGTGAACAAACTGCTCCAGCTGTCTTGGCTTTGAAGGGTGCATTGTTCAGACTGCATGTTTCAGCTCCTTCAATAGATGTTCAATAGGATTTGGATCAAAGCTCTTACTATAGGCCACATCAAAATAGTCAAATGTTTTGTTCTTAGCACTGAGACCAAGTTTCCTGACAATAGGCAGCAAATTTTGCTCCAGAATACTTCGAAATGTCATTGTACCCTGAACAGACTCAAGACATCCGGTGCCAGGTGCAGAAAATAAGCCTCAGTCCTGTTTCAGTCATGTTTCATTATAGCTAGGAACTCTTACAATGAAGTTATTGGTGACCATTGAATGTTTTTTCTTTCTTTAACAGAAGGGTACTGTACCAACAATTATTTATGTGTCAGTTTACACAGTTCACATTTTAAAAATTACAAAAAAATGGCTAAACAATAAATTCCACACATTGGTTAAACCTTTAAATTTAAGGCGAAAATTATACTCATCTGCCAATGCCCATAACTGTATCTTAAGGTACTTTCCAAATAGAGCAACTATGCTTCTGACTCAGTCCCTTGTGTAACTCTAGGGCCCAAAACGGGCATTACATGTGCTCATTATATGATATGGTTGTTCAATTTGAAGGTTAGCTGTCTAAAATTTCACCAGGAAGCTTTTCCACATATTTATAAAATCGCATTGTGTTTTTGATTGCAGCGTTATGAGAATAGCATATAAACACAAAGTATACATATTTCTCTTAAGAACTCAACTGAGTCCCATTCACTTCCATTATAACTGCTATTTTTTACAAACTGTAATCCTGGTATATTAATATGCTTTGTCGATGAAAACCAAATTCTTATTCTTATTCTTGCTGATGAAAAACAAGAAAATATTGTTTTGGTGTAACTGTCTGCACCCCTTAACTACCAGATGGCGCCAGAAAATAATAAGCATCATTTTTAGAGCTTTGATGAGCGTAAATTAGTTAAACTGCTATTAAACAGCTGAAATGCAATTAAAAAAACGATCTTGAGCAGTCACATACTGTATAACATGGCAGATGTATACATAAAAGACTTGTGTGAACGCAAGAAACTCAACCAAGTCCTGCCTGCTTTTTCTCTCATTCTAGCTCAGTGGGCATTGTAAAAATAATCTTTTTTGTCTACTTGTCTACTCTATCACCATCAATGCTGTTCATTGTTGACCTATTCAAGACTGTGATTACCCATCCTGTGCAATGTATTTTTAGAAATATTGCATAGTTTGCATGTTTCCATTATATATATATATATTGTTTGACAAAAAGGCCATAACAGAGCTGAAGTTGTTCAAAGATGTCCAGCATTGAAAGTAAAAACAAATATTATTTTATTGCTGACTGTGGGGAGGCGGGGCCGGCAGACCGACAGCGAGGCGTGCCCCACCGGGGCCGACTCCAAGATGGCAGCGAGGAGGCGTGGCCGGCAGTCCAACAGCGCGGCAGGGCACACTGGAGCCCGCTCCAAGATGGCGGCGAGGAGGTGTGGCCGGCAGTCCAAATGCGAGGCAGGGCACACCGTAGCTCGCTCCAAGATGGCGGCGAGGAGGCGTGGACAGCGTGCGAGCAGCGAGGCGGGGGGCGCCGGGTTCGACGCCGCAAACGAGATCAGGTGCGTGGATCGCGCACCTGGAGGCACTTGAGTAATCCCCGCTCAGGGTGTAAAAGCACGACAG
Organism: Nerophis lumbriciformis; assembly: GCF_033978685.3. Taxonomy (NCBI): domain Eukaryota; kingdom Metazoa; phylum Chordata; class Actinopteri; order Syngnathiformes; family Syngnathidae; genus Nerophis; species Nerophis lumbriciformis. The sequence continues at coordinate 19,742,819 of NC_084555.2, read as the reverse complement.
CCGAGAACGACGGGGGAACGTGGCAGAAGGAGTTGGAGAGCCAGCAACGCATACAGCGCGGAAGAGAGCAAGAGCAAGAGGCAGACGCAGACGACGCGGCCGGCTGAAAAGCGACCGGGAGAGCGAGCAGCGGATGCAGAGCGAAAGCGACCTGAGATAGGGTTTTATTTGAAAAAATTAAATAAAGTCAACCATGCTCGAAGCAATGTCCTTCCTTGGTGGTCCAGAGAACCCGCACGACGGCTTGAGTCTTTCACACTGACCTATGAAACTTATATGAGCAGATCCATTTTTGGATCCTAAGAGTAAGTGTGTATAGTCAATCTTAAGAATGCAAAAATAAAACCACAGAAGGTTGCGTTTCAGTTGTAGAAAAAATTAAAATGAAATGTACACAATATTTTGCTGCCGTATTTCAAGAAGTGATTTGAAAAAGAAAATTTCAGTCTTATTTCTCGACATTGGACAAAGGTAACTAGTGTAGCTTGCAGAAACGACGAAGATGGGAACTGGACGCCACCATTGCAGGTCACAGAACACCATGATAAAATTCCCAAATCAAGGCAACTTTTCCTTTTCCAGATGCCTCATCCTCTTTTCCCATCTCTACTTTTTCCAATCCCCTGCTCCTTCTCTCTGCTTTCATTTCCTTCTCTTTTCCTTGATATCGGATCCAACGGCAACACTCAGGTTACAGTTTTTACAGCTTAGCCAGCCCCATGCATGCTCCATACATTCCGTTCTCCCCTCCATGCCCACTCCACTTCTTCCCCTTGATTACTCACCAGCTTACTTTGCCATGGCACACATTAAGCTGCAGCCTGATGAACCCAATGCTGTAAGACTGTTAGGATTTCCAGTGAGAACCCTTACAAGGGATCATTGTGCAATTGTGTATGAGCGTGTGATTTTTTTCCTCAAGCTGTGGGTTAAAGTATCAAAAATGAAAAGACATAAAAAATAATAAAGGGGGCATATCCTACCACTTTTTCCATTGCTGCGTGTGGAGCAATGTTTTGAGAACAGCAATACAACATCAATGCATGCAGTCATACTATCAATTACATAAAATGGTAATAATTACACATTGGCGTTTCTGTGAACCGTACGAGAGAAAACTCAAGTTTGAATAGTGAGCAACAATTGAACTTGTCTTCCATTTGAGAAGTGTTTTGACACCTTAACCACATCTATTCTATCTATACTTCTCGTATTGACGGGAAATCCTGCAGTGGGCCCCTTTCCCTACATGAAGGAATCAATAAAGTACTATCTATCTATCTATATGCAACACTGTATTTGCAGATGGCTATTGATGAAACACGTTGTGTTGTCATTTCCCAAATAATTGATTATTTGGTCAGTTGCATAATAAAGCGACAGTAATTAATCATTGGAGTGCCAAGATGTCGTCATGCATATTACAGTTATCTATGACACTGATTCTTGTGTATGAAGGCACTCCAGGAGGTGCTTAAAACAGATAAAGAAAATAGATAATGGACTCCTTGCTGATTTTGTAAGTTCACCTTAACAACCAAGAAGTTAACCTTACCAAATATGACCAATATTACAACACTGCAAACATAATTTGGGACAGATGTAACATAATGCACTTCTGTTTTACATGATACCAGGGATGTACTGATCAATCTGCCACCAATCACTATCGGACGAATTTTCATGAAAAAGTATGTGAAGGCCAATCCCCTCTGGCGGATACTGTATTTAGTTTTAGTCTCAGGCTGACAAGCTAGCAGTAAATTGTGTGTCACCATACATAGTGTGGAGTCGCTCCAATGAGTTAGTAATAATCGCCTCCATTGTGTAAAATAAACTGCATTTCTTTGTATCTTAAGTACCATTATCACTGCAGTACGAGGCTAAACATGTTACACACCGACAGCAAGCCGAGAGCAGGCATGCTAATAGCCAAGCTATTCGCTAAGCGAACTTTAAAGAACACCAAGAAATAGAAGCTTAGTAAAGTTTAAGAAGTGTAGATGGAAGCGCGTTACAGCAGAAAGTAAGCAGGTACTAACAGGAAATTATCAAGTAGATTAATAAGAGTTTAGAGAGAAGATAATATCACAACAACTGTTGGTATGTCAATAGAAGTACACAACACGTCAGGAGAGGGCGGATCCACCCATATATTGGTGGTGTCGATACCAAGGGTAATATGATCGATACTAGAGCGATTCGGTCAATATTTTTATTTTTTCTAAATCATTTTGTGTTTTGTATTTTGCTGATGTTTACAAATTCAGGGAATCATTTCCTGAACAGACGATGACTTCAAGGGAAAGAACCAAAGGATTTAAATGAGAAGTATATAACAGTATTTGTTTTGGTATTGTAACTATTGACTTTGTTTTGCTTAAACAAATTGTATGTAATAAAAGAGAAAAAAGAACTGCCCTAAATATTGTGTTGATATTATTAAACTGTCAATAGCACTTATCACAAATATATTGAGAAATGTACAGTTAATACATGTGATCGGTATCGGTTTTGGTACCGGAAGATCGGAAACCATCGACATAATGCACTTCTATTTTACATAATCGCACCCACACAAAATAAATGCACAACACTATGTCTACCTGCACCATATAATATGACCAATTCTTGACAATATTGCTCAGATTTGACACAGTCAAAGAGATTACTTTGACATTCTGTTATGGCACCCAACGTGGAAGGACTGTGCTGCATCATACTGACAAAACACTGTAATTCTGCAATTTACAATTACCAACATTGTAAGGGTAAATGTACCTCAGAAGCCGCAAAAGGAATTTGCAGTCAAAATAAAATAGATTTTTGTAGGTGGAGTTTACTCCAGAAGTGTATATGTGTTTTTGTGTGTGATGTCACTACTATAACATGCAGGGGATCAGTAATGGCAGAGGTACAATACGATCAAGACCAATCAACCAGGAAATTGTGTAGTTCACAGGTATCTGCCCGACTTCTGAGTACAACATGGACAACAATAAGTTGGTCATGATAAAGTCAACAAAACAAGGCGAGCTGTGTAAGTTGGATCCCCCATGTCTTTCACCATCAGCGTTATATCACTAAATGCCTTTTTTTATGATCGCAGTAAATATATCATAAATTTCCTTTATTTCTGACAGCTGTCTCCAAATCCACTTAGCAGGTTCCTGATATTAAAAAACAAAAATCCCTGGAGAGAACAAGAACATGTTTACCTCTCTCTCTTCTTTGCCTGATCAGATCTTTATGAATAGTTCCTCCTGCTATAGGACAACTTGAAATTATGGCTCAAACAATAAACACAGACAAAAAATCATATCAATGAAACAGTTTGCGTTCAAGATTTTTATCCACTAAAATGATGTTCAACCAACTCATTCAAAGGAAATTTTAATTTGCTTGCACTTAATAGTCGAATATTTCCACAAAATTCAACAAGACATGCTGGGAAGCTTACATGTACACAACTTTATCAACTTGGCATTCAAGTGTATCACAATACTTTATTAGTACAATAACATTTGTTTTAATTAATTACAGAAAAATATATTCAAAATGACACACGATATTAATTGTAGTATTAATGAAACCTGGATATTTCAAATATCCAACAAAATAATTTATTTAACCCTTCATCTTGAATCTTGAATCCAAGATTCAATAGAGGAGAAATATAAGGAAAATTAGAGGAAAATCTAATTTAAAACACTTAAAACCTTTAGTATATCAGTATGTGGAATTAAATTATGGAAAGGATTAACCAAAGAAATCAAACAAAGCACTAATATGATTCAGTTTAAGAGACGGTTCAAACAACAAGTGCTCACAAAGTATACAGAACAAGAATTATGATGAACATCTTCAACCCTTTTTGTCCTTTTTTTTTTCCATTGAGACAAAGATTTTTATGTATTTAATATGTGTATGCTTACTATGGTATATTATTTATTTGTTCACTGTTCTGTTACAGAGAACAAGGAAATTGGATAAAATTGCTATGGTATGAAAATGGGTAGGATTAAATAAACTCTGCTTCTTCCTATTCCTTTTCGGACGTGCTGTAATGAAACAACTGGAATTGTGTGATGCATTAAATTGTATCATATGCATGTATGAAATAAACTGGAACTGAACTGAATTTAATAATTTTAATAACATATTTCATCCATCCATCCATCCATTTTCGCTTGTCCGTTTTGGGGTCGCGGGGGGTGCTGGAGCCTATCTCAGCTGCATTCGGGCGGAAGGCGGCGTACACCCTGGACAAGTCGCCACCTCATCGCAGGGCCAACACAGATAGACAGACAACATTCACACTCACATTCACACACTAGGGCCAATTTAGTGTTGCCAATCAACCTATCCCCAGGTGCATGTCTTTGGAGGTGGGAGGAAGCCGGAGTACCCGGAGGGAACCCACGCAGTCACGGGGAGAACATGCAAACTCCACACAGAAAGATCCCGAGCCCGGGATTGAACCCAGGACTACTCAGGACTTTCGTATTGTGAGGCACATGCACTATCCCCTGTTCCACCGTGCTGCCAACATATTAACATATTAACATATTTCAATATGGTTTATTTGTTTAGGTTCAACAAGTTATATTGAGGAACATCCCGTTTACACTTGCATAATTTAACCAAGAGCAGTAGGCAGAACCAAATGGTAAATGGGTTATACTTGTATAGCGCTTTTCTACCTTCAAGGTACTCAAAGCGTTTTGACACTATTTCCACATTCACCCATTCACACACTGATGGCGGGAGCTGCCATGCAAGGCCCTAACCACGACCCATCAGGAGCAAGGGTGAAGTATCTTGCTAAAGAACACGACGGACATGACGAGGTTGATAGAAGGTGGGGATTGAACCAGGAACCCTCAGGTTGCTGGCAAGGCCACTCTCCCAACTGCGCCACGCGTACACCATAGTGTATTTATACCTGCGACTTTTCACTGTTTGTTACTGATAATTAATTTACAACATTATGTTTTAAAGGGGAACATTATCACAATTTCAGAAGGGTTAAAACCATTAAAAATCAGTTCCCAGTGGCTTATTTTATTTTTCGAAGTTTTTTTCAAAATTTTACCCATCACGCAATATCCATAAAAAAAGCTTCAAAGTGCCTGATTTTAACCATCGTTATATACACCCGTCCATTTTCCTGTGACGTCACACAGTGATGCCAATACAAACAAACATGGCGCATAGAACAGCAAGGTATAGCGACATTAGCTCGGATTCAGACTCGGATTTCAGCGGCTTAAGCGATTCAACAGATTACGCATGTATTGAAACGGATGGTTGTAGTGTGGAGGCAGGTAGCGAAAACGAAATTGAAGAAGAAACTGAAGCTATTGAGCCATATCAGTTTGAACCGTATGCAAGCGAAACCGACTAAAACGACACGACAGCCAGCGACACGGGAGAAAGCGAGGACGAATTCGGCGATCGCCTTCTAACCAACGATTGGTATGTGTTTGTTTAGCATTAAAGGAAACTAACAACTATGAACTTGGTTTACAGCATATGAAATACATTTTGCAACAACATGCACTTTGAGAGTGCAGACAGCCCAGTTTTCATCAATTAATATATTCTGTAGACATACCCTCATCCGCTCTCTTTTCCTGAAAGCTGATCTGTCCAGTCCAGTTGGAAATGCATCTGCTTTGAGTGTCGCAGGATATCCACACATTCTTGCCATCTCTGTCGTAGCATAGCTTTCGTCGGTAAAGTGTGCGAAACAAACGTCCAATTTCTTGCCACTTTCGCATCTTTGGGCCACTGGTGCAACTTGAATCCGTCCCTGTTCGTGTTGTTACACCCTCCGACAACACACCGACGAGGCATGATGTCTCCAAGGTACGGAAAACAGTCGAAAAAACGGAAAATAACAGAGCTGATTTGACTCGGTGTTTGTACTGTGTTTGAGAAAATGGCGGATTGCTTCCCGATGTGACGTCACGTTGTGACGTCATCGCTCCGAGAGCGAATAATAGAAAGGCGTTTAATTCGCCAAAATTCACCCATTTAGAGTTCGGAAATCGGTTAAAAAATATATGGTCTTTTTTCTGCAACATCAAGGTATATATTGACGCTTACATAGGTCTGGTGATAATGTTCCCCTTTAACGCTGACACTTTTTTATTTGAATATTTAAAAGTTTGCTCCTGTGTTCAAGTGTCACAATTTATGAAATAGAATGTAGATTGACATTGTGCAAATGGTAACACAAATATCAAAGCATTTAATAATAATGCAATATATTTGAGAATATATTGCATTTGAATTTGAAAAAAAAAACGTGGTAGTAGTCTAGAGTTGACGTCTGCATATTGGATGGCTCTTAACACAAAAGGGTTGCAATCCTGCTTTTCATTGCAACTAAAAATCGCAATTTCCACAATCATCCCTGTAAAATCTCTGCACATCCACCCAGAGGAGCGTTTTGCACGAGACTGCCCAAAATGTGTACAAACAATGCCCAAATGGAGACAAAGCGGACACGCACACACACACACACACACACACGCGCGCGCGCGCACAAAATGCCAGGATCACTTTCTTCCACCTCAATTAACCGCATTGGAGCTCAAATATCATGATATGCACGGCATTCAATCCAGTAATGGAAACAACGTGTTTTGGATCAATTGGGGGGGACCTTGCAGGCCCAACACGGTGCGTAAAGCTCTCAACAGACGCACATCTGGAGCACACGCATCTGGCCAGAGCACCCAAACGCATCTCACTCCGCCGTCATGGACACGTGAACGCATCGCGAGGAGTGCCCCCCCCCCCCCCCCTCCCCCCCTCACACTGATGTGTACTAATTGTGCGCGTGCATCGTTGATGGCGATAATAGTAGTGGAGGTGCCTTCATGGCGCACAGCGTTTCCTATTAACCATGTGAATTATCGCTCAGAAACACAGTGTATCTCACGCTTTAAAACTTACTGTTTAAACAATACAACTTGGGTCATAAAGAAACATAAGGTGATTTGACACATATAATAACATGCAGACTATATTACCTTCATTTCCTCGTTTATCTCCCTCTTCACCGGGTGTGCTGGTTTTCGGCTTCTTTTATGTTCCGGAGGTCTGCCTTCTTTCTCCGTTTCTGCCATGTTTTCTCGTTGATACTTCTGTCAATATTTGCGGTGAGGTGGGAAGAAGCTCTTCACAGGCGCCAGACGGCGGGTGTTTGGTCGCTTCTCAGCGGCCCTTTAGACGCTGGCGACGCCGCCGAGGGCTCGGCGTGCCGGGCTAAAAAGTCAACCATCTTCCGCCCGTCCCCTCCGCGGTCAGGGCAGCAGTGGGTGAGACGCCTCTTCTGTCCAAGAGTCCGAGCGGAGGTTGAGTGAAGCGGGCGATGGAGACAGGGGGAGGAGCCTAATCCGAAACATTATATGACGCGTTGATGATCATAGGGAGGATGTGGTTTCACGCCTTCCCACGGAGCACAATGCCACAATCAGTGCAGTCACATCTTCATGGGGAGCCATGCAATCACACTTTTTCTAACGGATATATTTTTAATATTTAGCTAAGTTTTCTCACATGTATACTACCTTTCTCACATTTAGCTCAATTTTCTCACATTTAAGGTATTAATTAAATGGTCAAACTAAATGATGAATCTAAATGTTAAATCTAAATGTTGAATCTAAATATTAACTCTAAATGCATCCCATCCATCCATTTTCTACCGCTTGTCCCTTTTTGGGGTCGCAGGGGGTGCTGGAGCCTATCTCAGCTGCATTCGGGCGGAAGGCGGGATACACCCTGGACAAGTCGCCACCTCATCGCAGGGCCAACACAGATAGACAGACAACATTCACACTCACGTTCACACACTAGGGCCAATTTCGTGTTGCCAATCAACCTATTCCCAGGTACATGTTTTTGGAGGTGGGAGGAAGCCGGAGTACCCGGAGGGAACCCACACAGTCAATCAATCAATCATCAATCAATGTTTATTTATATAGCCCTAAATCACAAGTGTCTCAAAGGGCTGCACAAGCCACAAAGACATCCTCGGTTCAGAGCCCACATAAGGGCAAGGAAAAACTCACAACACAGTGGGACGTCGATGTGCATGACTATGAGAAACCTTGGAGAGGACCGCAGATGTGGGTGACCCCCCCTCTAGGGGAGACTGGATGCAGTGTGGGTTTAGTATAATATTGTGAAAGTCCAGTACATAGTGGATCTAACATAATAGTGAGAGTCCAGTCCATAGTGGGGCCAGCCGGAGACCATTCCGAGCGGAGACAGGTCAGCAGCACAGAGATGTCCCCAACCAATGCACCCGACCAGTCACGGGGGAGAACATGCAAACTCCACACAGAAAGATCCCGAGCCCGGGATTGAACTCAGGACTACCCAGGACCTTCGTATTGTGAGGCACATGCACTAACCCCTGTTCCACCGTGCTGCCCAACTCTATAATTTTCTAAAATTATTGGAAAACTGTTTAACAACAGATTGGACAAATTCATAAATACAAATGTGATGATAATGTCGATGAGGGATTTCTAATCACTGCTATGTTGGCATTCTTATTAATATTGATACTGTTGATGTTATTCATTTTTGTTTGACTACTTTTGGATTGTTTTGTGTCATGTTTGTGTCTCCTCTCAATTGCTCCGTTGATTGCTGTTCTGAATGTTGCTGGGCCGGAATTGGAACTATATTATTAGTGTATTATTGTGGAATTGGAACTATATTATTAGTGTATTATTGTGTATTATTTTGTTGTATTCCATCCATCCATTTTCTACCGCTTGTCTCTTTTTGGGGTCGCAGGGGGTGCTGGAGCTTATCTCAGCTGTATTCGGGCGGAAGGCGGGGTACACCCTGGACCAGTCGCCACCTCATCGCAGGGCCAACACAGATAGACAGACAACATTCACACTCACATTCACACTCTAGGGCCAATTTAGTGTTGCCAATCAACCTATCCCCAGGTGCATGTTTTTGGAGGTGGCAGGAAGCCGGAGTACCCGGAGGGAACCCACGCACTCACGGCGAGAACATGCAAACTCCACAAAGAAAGATCCCGAGCCCGGGATTGAACTCAGAACTACCCAGGACCTTCGTATTGTGAGGCACATGCACTAACCCCTTTCCACCGTGCTGCCCAACTCTAAATCATTTTCTAAAATTATTGAAAAACTGTTTAACAGATTGGACAAATTCATAAATAAAAATGTGATGATAATGTCGATGAGGGATTTCTAATCACTGCTATGTTGGAATTCTTATTAATATTGATACTGTTGTTGATATTATTCATTTTTGTTTGACTACTTTTGGATTGTTTTGTGTCATGTTTGTGTGTCCTCTCAATTGCTCTGTTGATTGCTGTTCTGAATGTTCCTGGGCCGGGTTTGGTTTTGGAATTGGAATTGTATTATTAGTGTATTATTGTGTATTATTTTGTTGGATTGATTAATTAAATAAATAAATAAATACAATAAATAAATAAATAAAAATGAAACACTCACAGACAACCAATACGGATACAGAGCCAACATCTCAAAATCAATGGTATTAATCGAAATAACGGAAGAGATCACCAATGCAATAGATAGCAAAAAAATGTGAAGTGAATTATTTTTATATAGCGCTTTTCTCTAGTGACTCAAAGCGCTTTTACATAGTGAAATCCAATATCTAAGTTACATTTAAACCAGTGTGGGTGGCATTGGGAGCAGGTGGGTAACGTGTCTTTCCCAAAGACACAACGGCAGTGACTAGGATGGCGGAAGCGGGGATCAAACCTGGAACCCTCAAGTTGCTGGCACGGCCACTCTATCAACCGAGCTATACCGCCCCAGCAAAAAAAAGTGCTGCTGCTGCAGTGTTTATGGATTTAACAAAAGCATTTGACACAATCAATCACAGTATCTTAATAAACACATTATAAAGGTATGGCATCAGAGGGTTGGTCTTGAACTATGGGTAAGAAGCTACTTAACCTGTTACGGTACAGGGTGAAGAAGACGGCACGGAATGCAGGACCTCGTTTAGCTCTATGATTTATTAAATATAATAGTATGGAAATGAAGTGTAAAACTAATCCAAATGTGTGTGGTGTGCGACTATGTGTGGTGATTAGCTGTTGAGTGTTACCGGTAGTGTTGAGCGAGGTGCGGAAGAACAAAAGGGAAAGACAAGCTCGGAGGTCCGTGAGCAGGCGTGAGGTCGAGGGCTGGAGCGAGGCGTCAGAGTCCGTAGCCAGGCGGGAGCTCGAGATCCAAGAGGCAGCCAGGGAACCAGAGGGAACACGGGGAGACGAGACACGCAGCTCGTGACGCGGCAACGAAGGAATGCTGCTGGATGACGACAAGGGACACAAGATAAATGAACACGGAGGGGGAGAAACACAGAGAGAGATAGTGTGCATAGAGCTTGATAAGTCGGCTTACTGTACTGGAACAGGTCGCTACGTTCTGGCCCAGAATGCAGGTCTGCTCTGGCTTAAGAAGCCCAGGGAGCTCATCAGCGATAGGTGTGTTGAGTACTGACTGATTGATGATTGATTGCAGCCGGAGTGGCGCATGCAGGCGCGCGCTTGGAGTTGCAGTCCGAAAAGCGCACGGGTGAATGCGCATAGGAATGCGCCCGGGCTGTGACATAACCAACAGGAAGCAATACGTGAAGATAGGCGAATACACTTCCACAGAGCTGAAAATATTTTGTGGCATACCTCAGGGATCAATACTTGAACCAAAATTGTTCAATCTTTTTCTAAACGACATTTGTAAAGTTACAAAGGACTTAAAGTTAGAATTATTTGCAGACGATACAACTGTGTTTTGTTTAGGAGAGAACACACAAAAGCTAATACAAATAATAACAGAAGAAATGTGTTATGGTCCGTTGCCCAGATCATAGTTTGTTTACGTTTATTTAAGTTTTGATTCACTCGTGGTTCAAGTTCTGTTACAGCACCCCTGTTTTGTGTTTCTTGGTTGTCATGGGTGCTGATTGTTTTCACCTGCCTCTGATTAGTGTTCGGGACGCTCACCTGTTCCTGGGCACTAATCAGAAAGCTATTTAGTCCTACCTGTTGCTTCACTCAGTCTGGTGTATTTGTTTGCTCTCATGCAACAGTTATGTGTGTTACTCTGGATTCCTGAACTAAGCTTTGCCTTTTGTGTTTTCTTGTGAATATGCTTTGTTTTCCTTGTGAGCTATTCCGTTAGCTTCCCGTGCTATAGGAACGCTTGTTTTGTTAGTTTTTGTATTTTTTTGAATGATTTATAGGAATAAATAATTTCCTATCTGTACTTTTGTCTACGCAGTTCCTGCTTCATCGTTTGGAAGAACAATCCGCGCATCACCATGCGACCACCGTGTTACAAAATGAACAAATTGTTTGACAATGGCTTGATAAAAACAGATTATCTTTGAATGTGAGTAAAACTAAAATAAGGTTATTTGGTAACAGTAAAAGGGAAAGTCAAACACATACAAATAGACGAAGTAGACATTGAAAGAGTAAAAGAAAACACATTTTTGGGTGTAATAACAGATGATAAAATGAACTGGAAACCTCATGTAAAAAATATACAACATAAGGTAGCAAGAAACGCGTCAATAATGAACAAAGCAAAATATGTTCTGAACCAAAAATCACCTCATATTCTCTACTGCTCACGAGTGTTACCATATCTGAGTTATAATGTAGAAATATGGGGAAACAACTACAAATGTGCGATTCATTCACTAACTGTGCTACAAAAAAGATAAACTAGAATAATACATAACGTTGGATATAGAGAACATACAAACCCTTTATTTATTAAATCACAAATATTGAAATTCAACGATTTGGTGCATTTGCAAACAGCTAAAAGTATGTACAAAGCAAACTATAACCTGCTACCCAAGAATGTACAACAATTCATCTCAACCAGAGAAGAAATATAACTTTAGAGGAAAATCTAATTTGAAACATTTGTAAGCGCGTACAACACTTACAACCTTTAGCATATCTGTATGTGGAATTAAATTATGGAATGGATTAACCAAATAAATCAAACAAAACACCACTATGAGCATACTTGCCAACCCTCCTGAATTTTCCGGGAGACTCCCGAATTTCAGTGCCTCTCCCGAAAATCCCCCGGAACAACCATTCTCCCGAATTTCTCCCGATTTCCAGCCGGACTTTAATGCACGCCCCCTCCAGGTCCATGCGGACCTGAGTGAGGAGTCGGACAGCCTGTCCTCACGTCCGCTTGGCCAACCAAAAAGTAACCACAGAACACTTTGTATAGTGTTCTGTGGTTACTTACATTGGCCAACGGTTTACTGTATTGCGCACCCTGACGGCAAGTGTGGGAGTCTTTTTTTTTTTTTTTTCTTCAAAAAACATTCAACATTTACGGTACAAATAATCAACAAAAAAAAATCGAAACAAGTACAGAAACAGTACAAAAACAGTACAAAACAGCGCCAGGGGTTTGTAAACTCAATAAAGCAACTAAGGAAGAATGCAAAATATACTGTATATATATATATATATATATATATATATATATATATATATATATATATATATATATATATATATATATGTAACAAAATGTAAAGCCATAGGCTCACACAAGTTCTGTAAATAATCCAAATTTGGAGCACAGCATCATCGTTTTCACAGCTTTTTGGTTGCTAGAGGTAGAGAGTGTTTTAATGTAGAGTTCAAAATCTTTTTTAAAGGCACAACAAACAGGTCGGGTATTGAGAAACTTACATTTATGAATATAAAACTTAGCCAATAGTATAATGAGGTTGCAAAGGTAAAATTCCTTTTCAAATTGTTTTTAATATAGTGTAAATCCAAATATCACATCTTTAAAACAAAGCACAAATTTGTCATGGCCAAGTGTGGGAGTCGGTTCTGAAGTATGAAGTAAAGAGACGTAACTTCATCACCTCGCCTGGTTATTGACTCCAATCCAGAATATTGCACTGCCCATACCTACGCTCCTTCAAAGGCTGTGCTACTGGCTGCAAAGCATTGCACTTTCAAATACAACAATGAGTAAAGAGGAGTGTTATGTGTGTATATGTGTAAATAAATAAACACTGAAATTCAAGTATTTCTTTTATTATATGTATATATATATATATATATATATATATATATATATATATATATATATATATATATATATATATATATATATATATATATATATATATATAAAATACATATATTTATATATATATTTAAATAAATAAATGATAAATGGGTTATACTTGTGGGCAGCACGGTGGAACAGGGGTTAGTGCATCTGCCTCACAATACGAAGGTCCTGAGTAGTCTTGGGTTCAATCCCAGGCTCGGGATCTTTCTGTGTGGAGTTTGTATGTTCTCCCCGTGACTGCGTGGGTTCCCTCCGGGTACTCCGGCTTCCTCCCACCTCCAAAGACATGCACCTGGGGATAGGTTGATTGGCAACACTAAATTGGCCCTAGTGTGTGAATGTGAGTGTGAATGTTGTCTGTCTATCTGTGTTGGCCCTGCGATGAGGTGGCGACTTGTCCAGGGTGTACCCCGCCTTCCGCCCGATTGTAGCTGAGATAGGCTCCAGCGCCCCCCGCGACCCCAAAAGGGAATAAGCGGTAGAAAATGGATGGATGGATGGGTTATACTTGTATAGCGCTTTTCTACCTTCAAGGTACTCAAAGCACTTTAACAGTATTACCACATTCACCCATTCACACACACATTCACACACTGATGGCGGGAGCTGCCATGCAAGGCGCTAACCAGCAGCAAAGGGTGAAGTGTCTTGCCCAAGGACACAACGGACGTGACTAGGATGGTAGAAGGTGGGGATTGAACCCCAGTAACCAGCAACACTCCGATTGCTGGCACGGCCACTCTACCAACTTCGCAACGCCGTCCCTATATTTAAGAAATACTTGAATTTCAGTGAACTCTAGCTATAAATATACTCCTCCCCCCTTAACCCCGCCCCCGTCTTTACGTGTGCTCTAATGCAGTGGTCCCCAACCACCGGGCCATGGCCCGGTACCGGTCCGCAGACCGATTGGTACCGGGCCGCACAAGAAATAAAAAAATAAAAAAATAAAATTATTGATTTATTTTAATTGTTTTTATTAAATCAACATAAAAAACACAATACATACATTATATATCAATATAGATCAATACAGTCTGCAGGGATACAGTCCGTAAGCACACATGATTGTATTTCTTTACAGGGGGAGAGGGGGGGGATTTTAAATCCCCTCCCCCCCACCCCCCGGTCCGTGGGACAAATTTTCAAGCGTTGACCGGTCCGCATCCGCAGCTACAAAAAGGTTGGGGACCACTGCTCTAATGCACAAACGGTAAGTTAGGTTTCACTTCCAATTCTTAAGTTTTGATTCCTGCTGGCAAGGCGTGGCAAGCCGGACAGACAAAAAGCCTGTGAAGACAGGCAACCATTAGGGAGACCGCTTCGACCTCCTGATAGCTTGTTCGCACTCTCTCCAAGCCTAGTATCTGTGTTGTTTGTACTTACTCCTGTGTTGTACGTTTGTAGAATACATTGTAAAACTACAGTTCTAGTCACCCCTCTTCATTGTAGACAGCCTTGGAATAAAAGGATTCGGGAGGACTCTTCCCCCCTAAAAGGGAGAATCCTAATAATTGGTGCTGTGAACCAGATTCTTTGGCTGTCTTGCGGCGACCGGCTCCAGTGTCTGGACCAACCACTCACTCAGCTCACCGGAGGACGTCCGCAAATTACAAACGTAGGTTAAACTTTTTTCTTTTTTGAGCGATTGATTTATTTTAATTTATAGTGGAGTTGTGGGATAGTGTCGCTCAAGCACAGAAGTTTAGCCAAGTATTTCGGAATGCGTTGAAACGTTTAAAGAATGTTTGTGGAGTGGGTGAGAACAACAATGATACACCCAACACACACAGCTAGGAAAAAACAAATAAGTGTCCAAACTAGGTTAAATAATTGACTTTACTAAGACTCAAAGGGTAGGCCGGCATACCATAAATCCACCTGTATTCAATGACAGGCATCCCAAAAGCATATTTAATAGAGACCAAGATACGGCCATAAGATTATTATTTGGTGGTGACGCATTTAGAGCCAAGAAACCGGCTGACTTAAAATTCATTTTGTATAGGTGAAGGTTTAGTCTGCTTGTTGCGCTCTTTGTGATGTTTGTCACGTTTTTTGAGCCGTTTTTGTGTCCGACGTAGTACTATTGGCAGTGCTGGAGAGGAAATTGTTGAGTACCTCACTATGGCGCCAGGTGATTGGCCGATGTGCTTCCTCCCTGTAACCGACTGCGGCGGTAGGCCTTTGGCCGTCACCGTTGTGCGGGGGTCACGTTGTGCGGGGGTCACGTTGTTACAGTCTGCTGGATGGCGGGCATCATTCCAAACCACACTTTGGTGCACTGAGTGTCTCTCGAAAGTACTCCTCGAGGCTGTTCCGTGGTGAGCTGCGCTTGGCGGACATTGAGCGGGCTCTCGCACTCAGAGTGACAGAGCAGCTTAGACCACTTCAGCTGAGCATTAGTAAGGCCAAAGCTTTCTTGGTAGCAAGCTACCCTCACCCTAAATTTGGTGGCCAAGGGCACTAGCCGAAAAATAAGCCACCCGGCGAGGTCAGGTTTGGGGGATTCCCAAAAAGGACATAGGGAAAGATTTGAAATATTTTACCTTGTTACGCTATGAGGTATTCTGGTTCTTGCGTGTCTTTTGATGTCCTGGAGTCAAACTCAGTTGGTTTTAACTCATGACTGAAGGGTACAACGTTTGAAACAAATACTTGTGCGAGTAATTGATAGACGCTAAATTGTAGCGGCAACGACAAAGTGACCGATTATCACCAATTGATTAACATAGAATGCTTGGGAGCAGTGTTGGGTTAGTTACTGAAAACCAGTAACTAGTTACAGTTACTAGTTACTTTATTTCAAAAGTAACTCAGTTACTAACTCAGTTACTTACACCAAAAAGTAATGCGTTACTGTGAAAAGTAACTATTTAGTTACTTCTTCTACTTTTTTTTTTTTAAAGCTCCCATTAATGCCCTTTTAGCCTTCATTTCAGTACTGTTATTGCACTGGAGAATAATACAATCTGTTGATCAACTTGACATACATTTGCATCACTGAACTCTGCTAAGCAATGTGCTCTACATACAACACACAAAGACAAAGATATGTTTCAAAGGGCCAATTTATTTCAGGCCAGAACAAATTGACAAAACTATTTTAAATAGCTGCAACATAACATACATAAGTAACAAACAGCATAATAACACTAACACTAACCACGTTAAACCCAGATTCCGAACTAACAAAGGTCTTAACTCATTCTCTTTCTATGCCACTTCAATATGGAATGCACTCCCAACAGGTGTAAAAGAAAGGGCATCTCTATCCTCCTTCAAAACCGCACTAAAAGAACACCTCCAGGCAACTACAACCCTAAACTAACACCCTCCCTTCCACATCCCACCTCTTCGGATTGTAAATAATCAAATGTAGACCTTTTTTCTGATACTTTCTGATCTCTCTCTCTGTGTCCACTACTTGCTGTACATATCCTACCAAGTCAGTCCTACACTGTTTCAATGTCCATTTCTCTGATGATGCAATTGTTGATGACTGAAGTGTTGATACCAACCAAACCTAACCCCCCCCCCCCCCCCCCCCCCTCCATATCCCACACCCCGGATTGTAAATAATGTAAATAATTCAATGTATATACCCTGATGATTATCTTGTGTGATGACTGTATTATGATGTTAGTATATATTTGATAGTATCTGTATCATGAATCAATTTAAGTGGACCCCGACTTAAACAAGTTAAAAAACGTATTTGGGTGTTACCATTTAGTGGTCAATTGTATGGAATCTACAAATAAAAGTTTCAATCAATCAATCAATCAATCAACAACATAGCTGTAAACCTGGCTTCACCTAAGGAAGGCACACGTGACATACACAGAGCCTAACCAGGCAGATTTGAATTGTTGTTTTGGGCAGGAGACGGGATCTTTGATCCAAGACACAACTTACATTTAACTAAAATGTTCTTTTCTTTGTGCTCGACAAAAGAAAAGAAGTGAGAATATCTCATACTTGCCAACCCTCCCGAATTTCAGTGCCTCTCCCTGGGACAACCATTCTCCAAATTTCTCCCGATTTCCAGCCGGACTTAAGGCACGCCGCCTCCCGGTCCGTGCGGATATGAGTGGGGACAGCCTGTCGTCACGTCCGCTTGGCCAACCAAAAAGTAACCACAGAACACATAGTGTTCTGTGGTTACTTTTTGGTTGGCCAACGGTTTACGTTGTATTGCACCCCCCTCCCCTCCCCTTCCCACACCCAGACACACACACACACAGAGAGCGCAGAGGAAGAATCAGAAGCACGTCTCTGCTTTGCTGCAATAAAACACACTCAGATCCTCAGTTTCTAGCCGATACTACATAAAAAATAACGTAAAATAACGCAGTAACGCATCATGTAGTAACGGTAACTGAGTTACTGAATATAAAAAATAACGCGTTAGATTACGAAACTAACGGCGTTACAGTAAGTTAGTCCCAACACTGCTTGGGAGTGAGGGTGTGTAAACAGGCCAATGCTTGGGGAACATGGATGGATGGACCTTATATCACTCATTATGTGCCACTGGACTCTGCTGACATTTGACCTGACATGACTATGAATCCAGTACAAAACAACCCAACTTCTGACTTAGCAACCCTAAAAGCACAGCAGGAAGATATCTCTGAATGTACAGGGATGCAAACATCATCCATAAGTTGTTCTGCCACCACAGAATCAAAACAGGATGCTTCAGGACCCTGAAAGAACAAATTCCACCTCCAGTCTCCACAGAAGGCTGGGTCTCCAGGAAACAACACTGCCACAATTTGAACTAACCATGCTGGTTAGGCCTATTCGAAGTAGTACACCACTAATTACAGCCTTAAAGTTCGGCTAACAGCTGCCAAACAAAGCAACGGGATCAATGCTAATCATTGATATAGTTGTTCATGTTTTTGCACTCCACAGGGTGTTTACACTTACCATAAAGGGGAGTTAAGTGGGTGGGATTTGGGTTCTCAATCAGTGAGATGCCGGTAATCACCATGATTTTTATGCCATTTGCTGAAATGTACAGATATATGTGCTTGCTTTGGATACATACAGGTCTTCTTGCTTTAATGAAATGCAGCTACACATAACTGCTACAAACCGCTAGCTCATGTCCAGAGGTAGGTCATCTACCCATTGCCGATTGTATTGTACCATATGTCCCGACAAGAAATCTGCTTTCAAAGAACTCCGGCTTATTAGTGATTCCCAGAGCCCAAAAAATGTCTGCGGGCTATTGAGCGTTTTCTATCCGAGTTCCAGTACTATGGAATGCCCTCTCGGTAACAGTTAGAGATGCTACCTCAGTAGAAACATTTAAGTCCCGTCTTAAAACTAATTTTTATATTCTAGCCTTTAAATAGACCCCCTTTTTAGACCAGTTGATCTGCCGTTTCGTTTCTTTCCTCCTCTGCCCCCCTCTCCCTTGTAGAGGGGGGGGGGTGGGGGGGGGGACAGGTCCGGTGGCCATGGATGAAGTGCTGGCTGTCCAGAGTCGGGACCCGGGGTGAACCGCTCGCCTGTACATCGGCTGGGGACATCTCTGCGCTGCTGACACGTCTCCGCTCGAGATGGTCTCCTGCTGGCCCCACTATGGACTGGACTCTCACTATTATGTTGGATCTACTATGGACTGGACTTTCACAATATTATGTCAGACCCACTCGACGTCCAATGCATCCGGGGGGGTCACCCACATATGCGGTCCTCTCCAAGGTTTCTCATAGTCATTCACATCGACGTACCATTGGGGTTGTGAGTTTTTCCTCCTCCAGTGCCCATCGGTTAGCTGTAGAGTCATCAGCCAGGAACCACCAATCCTCAACATTTCGCGCTTTTATCCTGGAATGTCTCCTGGTGGCGGAGCAGTGACAGGGACATCTCCCTGTCACTCCCTGCAGCTGATAGATCTTACCCCTGTGGCTCTTTTTGAATGAGGCTTTCTTTCCCCAGCTTGTGTCCTTCCTCCTCAACCAGAGCCAAAAGCTGCCTTTTTCCACATCCTCTGCCAGCTCTTTTAGTGCCCTCTTCATCTTCCCTCCGGTCACTACTGCGTCCCTCGAAAGACGTGTAGTTGACCTTCCGACAAAGCTTCAGCATCCAACATCATCTGGGTAGATGGTGGTTTTCCAGCCAGAACTCAGCAGCCAAATCAGCTTATTTGGCCTTTTTTTATCTTGAATGCAGCTTCAATCCCTTCCCCATGCAGAATCGTCAGTTCGATGAGGTGCATTGACTTTGCGTCAGTGGACCAAACAACAATGTTTCGACGAAAAGATGTAGTGGTGATCTCTTTGGAAAACCGAAGTTGTCTGCCAAGGTCAATCAGTATCAGAATCAGAATCAGAAATATTGTATTAATCCTCGGGAGGACATTGTCCCACTCATGACCAGGTGTGACAGTTTGACCTTAAACTACAGTGTAAAGTAAAACATATACAATAATACTTACTCATGTATACTAGTCTCACTGTGATTTTGTCCTGGAACTTAAAAGTGCGAGGCCAATTGCGCCTGGCCAAGCGGCAACCTCCGGCTCGGCCACCACCACCTGTCCTTCAACATGCCAAGCCGCAACCTCCAGCCAGGCCACCTCCGCCAAGATCAAGGATAGCACCTGCTCCAGCACCAAGGCTAGCACCTGCTCCAGCACCAAGGCTAGCACCCGCTCCAGCACTAAGGCTAGCACCCGTTCCTGCTCCATGGCTAGCACCCGCTCCTGCTCCACAGCTGCTTCCAGTCCCTGCACCAAGGCTGCTTCCGGTCGCTGCACTACGAATGGTCCCCGCGCCAGCACCTGCACCACGGTTGGTTCCCGCGCCAGCACCTGCTCCACGGCTGGTCGCCGCGCCAGCACCTGCTCCACGGCTGGCCCCTGTGCCAGTACCACAGCTAGCAGCACCACGGCAGCCCCCTTCTCCTGCCGCTCAAGCTCCAGAGGTGCCTCCATCTTCCTCGTCTCCGGCGGGCCGTCCCACAGCGCCGCCTCCGTCTTCTTCGTCTCCGGCGGGCCGTCCCACAGTGCCACTCTCATCTCCAGCGTCGTCGCCACCGCAACCTCCAGCTGGCCTGCAGCACAAGCGGCCATCAGGCGCCCGCATCAGGCCATTTCGTGGTTGCCCGGCTCACCTGCTGCAGCGGTGTTCCACTCGCTGCCGCCACTTAACTTGTCCTCGGTGGATTCGGGGACACTTGGCCTGGCGACCCACCACCAAGTCCTTCCTCCGCCCTCCCGTGACTCTTGAACTTGGTCTTTTTTTAATTTTCTGGGGACATCTGGAATCTGTCCTTTAGGGGCGGGTTTATTTTCATGATTCGTTGCAAGGATAATGTTCTGTTTCGTTTTGGACTCCCTCAGTTCCCTTTTTGTGCACATCTGGGTTTGTTTTGGTTACCATGGGTGCTGATTGGTTTCACCTGCCTCTGATTCATGTTCGGCACGCTTACCTGCTCCCGGGCACTAATCAGAGAGCTATTTATTCACGTTGCTCACCACACACTGTCTGGCTTCCTTGTTTTCTCTAAGCAACAGTTACGTTGGTATATTCCTGTTTTCTAGCTCATGATTCCTGTTCAAAGTTTTTGCCTTAGCTCCCCGTGCGATCGGCACGCATCCCTTTTGTTTGTATGTTTGTATTTCCTTGTATGATTTATGGACATTAAATCATAAATCCTACCTGCACACTTCGTTTGGAGTTCCGTCTGCATCCCCGGAGAACAACCCACGCATGAACATGCGATCCAACCGTGACACCTTGTACTGTATTTGCTTAGAGATGCACATATCATGTCATTACCCTCACATCCCTGTTGTAATGAGCACCTCTTACAGCAATATGCTCTTGTCCTGTTTTTTTGTATATACCGGTACTAAGTGCCAAAGAAAATCAATAAAAAAGATTAAGACAAAAAGAGTGGCCTTCAGAGTACCCGAGAATGATGACGCCGTCTACTCCCACCAACCCCACTGTCGCCACCCTGGCAGGGAGAAGATACGCTCAACAGCTGTAAACAACAAAGCTGTGGTTGTGATGTACAGTAGTTACAACTATTCGCACTTTGGCAACAAAACCTCGCCAGCATCTATCAACTAGATATGCAGTACAGACACATACACAATAATAATAATAATACACACGTCATATTATTTTAAATACAACGATGTCAAGTTCGGGCCACCAGAAGAACGAGTTCTTGTTTGTCTCCTTTACTATACTGGACACTACTGCTAAAGCCAGTGTTTTACTGTAATAAACTGTTCTATTATGTACTTGTGACGTTTAATATTGTAACTTTTGTTAGCTGTGGAATGAGAATGAGATGATGTTGGTGAATTGTGTGCGTGGTGTAAAGAATAACAGCCATTTCTTTACTTTTTTAAATTTTATTTTTTATTGAGTCGTCATGCATTCTCTTCCATTTACGCATATCACCATCTTTCAGTGCACAGTGCAATTCTATGAGCCAACACACATTACGCAAAAATCACGTTACGCATAAATCATGCAGCCTAGTACCATGTCAATACACAAAGTAGAAAATCATTACATGTAATGCATTATATTATGACAAGCCAATACCACCCCATATGTGTTTGATGCACATACAGTACCAGAAACCGCAATTAGCCATACTAATGTTGGAACCCATTTCCTCAGCGTATCAGCATATTGAGAACGAAATAAGCACTGACACTACCCATATCCACATAGGTTTTATTTGTTGAAAATATATTTTGCCCTGTCAGTTGGATGACACATCGACATACAAGCTGGCGGGCATATATTTCCCCCGTTAGCCTATATGTCGATGTGTCATTGACCGGGCGAGCATGCTAAGCATTCGTTGCACGAACATACTAGCTTTGTTTGACAAGGTCATAGACTGTATTGGACAATATAGTTTACATACAAAATGTCCATTTCCATTTATTGCAAGTAATGAGGAAAAAAAATGCCTTACTTACCTATCAGGGAGGAAATTAGCAAGTTTGGTGGCAGATGAAAACATCTTCTCCGCCTTCAATCGTCTCCATCTTTCAAAGACATCCTCGATACAAATCCTTGTTTTGTTCCTGGCTTTGTCATGAATAAATTGAGAATCGTATCGAGGCATTTTAGATTTACTAAGGTCTGACATGTTTAGTAACTTTACCAGTGGCAGTAGCTAGACAAAGAGGGCGGTGTGTAACTGGCAACCTGGATGTAACACACTCACTGACTTTTTAATTGGTCAAACGGTGGACGGCGGGGCATCGAAATGAAAACAATAAGATTTCGGGGCTGTAAATCTAATTTTGAAATGAGCATATCCCGGCTGAAGTACCATTATCAATTATAAAGGTATTCGAAAATAACATGATTTATTAATGCCTTTTGATGTATCAGGGCCATTTAATGATGACTTGACATGAAATTTCTACATATGGCACCTATAAGCTCCGTAGCTTCGCTACATGTAGCTTGTTACTGCCCATCACTGGATTTTTCAAATGTGTTACTTGAATTAATTGAATACATTTGTTTGTTAAAAATGTGTTAACAGTTTTAGCTGAAGTCCCATCTGGGTGTATTTTGAAGTGAAATATCTCCACACTTATCTTTGCACTGATGTATGCTTTGACCTGATCACAGACCTTATAACAACCTGCGCCCTCAGGTAACCATCCATAGGTTAGGTAAAAGAGCAGGATTGGTCAAAATAAATTGCATGATTTGTCTGCGTAAATACATGATAAATGTGATTATTTAACTCGTTAAATTTGACAGCCATAATATAAATTAACATTTGAAATCTAAATGGTAAATAAATAGAATATGTTATAAATATTTAATACCGTGATTTATTATTTACATTCGGCAGCCCATATATCTAAGGGTGGGCAATTACGCGAATGTTGGTATTGTTTAATAACAAGTAAAAAAAAATACTGTACCGGGTCAGTATTGGCAAAACTTAAATTATTTACTCAGTTTTCTACTCGCTGTGAGTTGGCGACTTGTCCAGGGGGTTCCGCGCCTTCCGCCCTAGTGCAGCTGGGATATGCTCCAGAAGAGGGACAAGCGGTAGAAAATGGATGGATGGATGGATTCTACTCACAATCTTAAACAAATTAGAACGCTATGGCATCAGAGGGCTGGTCTTGTAATGGGTAAAATGCTCCTTAACCAACAGGAAGCAATATGTGAAGTTAGGGGAACAAATATACAGTGCTAAATATATCTTGTGGCATACTCCAGGGATCAATACTGGGAGTCTGGGACCAAAATTGTTTAATCTTTATATAAAAGATTATTGCAAAGTTACGAAAGACTTAAAGTTAGTATTATTTGCAGACGACATGACTGCGTTTTGTTCAGGAGAGACCAGACAAAAGCTAATAAAAATAATAACAGAAGAAACGAACAAATTAAAAAGACAGTAAGTCAAACACAAATACAGATAGACGCAGTAAATATTGAAAGGGTAAAAGAAAACACATGTTAGGGTGTAATAGTAGATGATAAAATGAACTGGCAATCTCATGTAAAAAACATACAACACAAAGTAGCAAAAAATTTGAATAAAGCAAAATATGTTCTAGAGCAAACATCTCTTCATATTCTCTACTGCTCACTAGTGTTACCATATCTGAGTTATTGTGCAGAAATATGGGGAAACAACTACAAATGTGCACTTCATTCACTAACAGTGTTACAAATAAGATCAATTAGAATAATACATAATGTTGGATATAGAAAACATACAAACCCTTTATTTTTAATAAAAAATATTGAAATTCAACGACTTGGTGCAATTGCAAACACCTAAATGATGCTCAAAGCAAACTATACCTTGCTACCCAAAAATGTACAACAATTATTTGTCAACAAAACAGGATAAATCTAACCTCATAACACTTAAGACTTTTACCATATCAGCATGTGGAATTAAATTATGGAATGGATTAAGCAAAGGAATCAAACAAAGCTCTAAAATGAATAAGTTTAGGAGACTGTTCAAACCACAAGTGTTCACAAAGTACAAAAAAGAACAATTATGATAAACATCTTGAAACTTTTTTTTTAAATAAATGAGATAATGATAATTTATGTATTTAATATTTGTTTAGTTATTTATGGTATATTTACTATTTATTTATTCACTGTTCTGCTACAAACACAGAACAGACACATAGGATAAAATTGCTGTAATATGAAAACAGGGAGGATTAAATAAGATCTGCTTGTTCCTACTGATGATGCTGTAATGAAACAACTGGAAATACATGCATTACATTTTAATTTTATTGTATGCATTTTCAAAACAAAAGGAACTGAACTGAAGTCGTACAACACTTAAAACCTTTAGCATATCGGTACATAGAATTAATTTATGGATGGATTAAGCAAGGAAGTCAAACAAAGTATTAATATGATTCAGGTTAAGAAACTGTTCAAACTACAATTGTTCACAAAGTACAAAAAAGAAGAATCCTGATAAACATATTGAACCTTTTTTTTTTAATTAAATAATTTCATTCATCTCCTAGGTGAACCATATATTACATAACTATTTTTTATGAGAACTTTAATTATTACGCATATGTTTATATGTCTAATATGTGTTAATGTATTTAATAATTGTTTACCTAATTTTTGTATATTATTTTCTTTATTTACTAATTGATCTATTCACGTTTGCGTTACAAATAGTGAACAAACAAATTGCATAAAACTGCTATGATACAAAAAGGGGTAGGATTAAATCAGCTTTTTGTGCTCTTTTTTTTGGACATACTTTAATGAAACAACTGGAAATACGTGATGTTGTACATTGTAATTGTATTGTACGCATGTTCGAAATAAACTGAAACAATCAACTTTTGTTTTCTGTTTTACAAGTGTTCAACGTGGCCACCACCTGTAACACGGGCAACATCAATGTGATATATTTCTCTCAACTCAGTACAGTATTTTTATGAAAGTGATGCAACATTACTTTTCTTTTTACTTGTTTTTTTAATGCTAATTTTGTTAGTTTAATATTAAAGCCAAAAATAAGATTGGATACCATATGTGCAATACGTTGGATTTTTTGGGGGGGGCTGATTTTGCCATCTAGACGCCTAAAGCATGAACAAGTGTTTGCTTTTTTTGCTCCAATTCCTCTTATTTTGCTTTTTTCCACATGTGTACTATCTTGATTTTTAATTGTACTACAAATGGAAACCCTACCACTGTGCTAAATCTGATTTTTATTTGCTACATTGCAGTAAAAATGCAATGTTTCAGAATAAAAATCAGATTTATTGACCAAAAATGTTTAAAAAACAAAGGTTTTGACTTGATAGACTGTGCTCTTTGTTCAATACAAGAAACAAAGAAAAACGCAACTATATGTTCATTAATACGCACAGTCCCATTCCAAACAAACAAACACATTATTTAATTAGCACAGTCAAGGATTACATGTTTTTAAGATAACTCAAATTTTCACTACAGTAAAAAAACCAAAACATACTATTAGAGCGGTTATGTGCTCAAGCTGTATATCCTGAGAGCGGACTTGACTTGACAATTGATGTCAATCATCTGTTTGTGGAATGTGAGAGTGTATGTACATGTGTTTGGGGAGGAGATCAGAGATTGGCTGAGAAACAAGGGTGTGGAGATGTCCCCATTCACTATAGAAGAGATCAAATTTGGTATTTTTATAAATAACTGTAACATAGAAATGTTTGTCAACATTATTATGCTCCAGGCAAAAAAAAATTCTACATAAATGTCGATTTATGAAAGTAAGGCCTACATTTTCTAATTAGCTCAATGGTTTACAATCATCAATCAAATCTTGGAGGATGATTAAGAGTACAAAAGCCCTTAAATGGATATTTTTGTTGAAAACATTTAAAGTGATTTAGGTAGCCCTTTTGTCATTTTTTTCTTCATCTTTTTTATAATTATTATTTATTATTATCCATCCATCCATTTTCTACCGCTTGTCCCTTTTGGGGTCGCGGGGGTGCTGGAGCCTATCTCAGCTACAATCGGGCGGAAGGCAGTGTACACCCTGGACAAGTCGCCACTTCATCGCAGTATGTATTATTATTTAATACTCTATCTGTATTTGATTTTTTCTTTTCTTTCCTTGACATGTTTCGCTGATGTTGAAAGTGCCTTGACTTTTGTGTGCATTATTAATGTATGTTTGTTGTTAAATAAATAAATTAAAAAAAATAAAATAAATAAAAAAATAAATAAACTTGACTTCACAATTCGCAGAACATCCATCCGTCCATTTCCTACCGCTTGTCCCTTTCGGGATAGCGGGTGGTGCTGGAGCCTATTGTCTGTAAAAATAACAAAAATAAGTCCAAATGTATTATGTTGTAGCGTGTAAGAACGGGAGTCAAAGGACTGTCGAAGGATGGAGCTAATAGTTTAAATGACATTCAGACTTTGTTTTTAAATCGCAAAGGAGCAGTATCTATGCATTCATGGCTTCTTAGGGTAACACGTAACACCGGAAATGTGTCCCCTGAAAACCCGTTCGACCGGAACACTCTGACAAAAACGAAACATTTCCTTATGTGCTTTATGTACACCGACTACACTGTAACATTTTGCACATACAATTACTTGTCAACTATTCAAAAAAAACATACGGTTTAAAAGTAGTAACGGTGCCAAACTCTAATACTACACCGATACAACAAAAATGACCGGAAATGTCGTACATTTGGCAAACCATGACGTCATGTCCTACGTCATTCAAGATGGCGGCGCACTGTGACAGGTCGTGAGTTAAAACACGGAAAGTTAGGAGACAATAAGTTCAATAAAACGCCTTTTTTTTTTTCTTTACAGCATATTGCGATGAAAGGACTAAGTCATTAAATGGTGTTTAATACCTTCACGCCATTGTAGTCAGTTGTGAAGAAGTGGCGTTAAAGCAAATACAATGATTGTACCTCCATGGATGCGACTACCCTGTCTAGTCTGCTCCATGCCGGCAAAAAGGACATTGAGCCTCTTCTCTGGCCCGGGACCTTCAAACTGGAGTAAAGTGGTGTCTGACGCCGAGAAGATTGTGGGTTATCCAACGTCTTTCATGAGCCTCCGCTGTCTGCTCAGCGATGAGCTGAGTAACGTCGCCATGCACGTCAGGAAGCTGGTCGGCACTCAGCACCCTCTTCTCAACACAGCCAGGTAACACCAACCTTCTTTTTTCTCTTTTATAATTCACTCAAAGCCGATAACACTCTTTCAAAATGTCTTTCCGACCGAGTCAGGTAGGTTGTATTCAGATGAGTGTCCATAGAAAACTTCTCCTGATGTTTTTTTTGATTGATTGATTGAGACTTTTATTAGTAGGTTGCACAGTACAGTACATATTCCGTACAATTGACCACTAAATGGTAACACCCCAATAAGTTTTTCAACTTGTTTAAGTCAGGGTCCACGTTCAAGGCCTACTGAAATGCGATTTTCTTATTTAAACGAGGATAGCAGGTGCATTCTATGTGTCATACTTGATCATTTCGCGATATTGCCATATTTTTGCTGAAAGGATTTAGTAGAGAACATGGACGATAAAGTTCGCAACTTTTGGTCGCTGATTTAAAAGCTTTGCCTGTACCGGAAGTAGCAGACGAGTAGCGTGACGTCACAGGTTGTGGAGCTCCTCACATCTGCACATTGTTTACAATCGCGAGAGCGATTCGGACTAAAAAAGCGACGATTTCCCCATTAATTTGAGTGAGGATGAAAGATTCGTGGATGAGGAAAGTGAGAGTGAAGGACTAGAGGGCAGTGGGAGCGATTTAGATAGGGAAGATGCTGTGAGAGGCGGGTGGGACCTGATATTCAGCTAGGAAATATCTATCTATCTACTAAAACAGTAAATAAACACAAGACATATATATACTCTATTAGCCACAACACAACCAGGCTTATATTTAATATGCCACAAATTAATACCGCATAACAAACACCTCCCCCCTCCCGTCCATATAACCCGCCAATACAACTCGAACACCTGCACAACACACTCAATCCCACAGCCCAAAGTACCGTTCACCTCCCCAAAGTTCATACAACACATATATTTCCCCAAAGTCCCCAAAGTTACGTACGTGACATGCACATAGCGGCACGCACGTACGGGCAAGCGATCAAATGTTTGGAAGCCGCAGCTGCATGCGTACTCACGGTACCGCGTCTGCGCATCCAACTC
The DNA here is from genome assembly GCF_033978685.3 of Nerophis lumbriciformis. Lineage (NCBI taxonomy): Eukaryota > Metazoa > Chordata > Actinopteri > Syngnathiformes > Syngnathidae > Nerophis > Nerophis lumbriciformis. The sequence goes on along the minus strand of NC_084555.2, from coordinate 19,714,422 downwards.
AAAGTCCTCCTGGTAAGAGTCTCTGTTGTCCCAGTTCTCCACAGGCCAATGGTAAAGCTTGACTGTCATCTTCCGGGAATGTAAACAATGAAACACCGGCTGTGTTTGTGTTGCTGCAGTCGGCCGCAATACACCGCTTCCCACCTACAGCTTTCTTCTTTGCGGTCTCCATTGTTCATTGAACAAATTGCAAAAGATTCACCAACACAGATGTCCAGAATACTGTGGAATTTTGCAATGAAAACAGACGACTTAATAGCTGGCCACCATGCTGTCCCAAAATGTCCTCTACAATCCATGACGTCACGCGCTGACGTCATCATACCGAGACGTTTTCAGCAAGATATTTCGCGCAAAATTTAAAATTGCACTTTAGTAAGCTAACCCGGCCGTATTGGCATGTGTTGCAATGTTAAGATTTCATCATTGACATATAAACTATCAGACTGCGTGGACAGTAGTAGTGGGTTTCAGTAGGCCTTTAATCAATTCATGGTACAAATATATACTATCAGCTCACACAAGTTAATCATCAGAGTATATACATTGAATTATTTACATTATTTACAATCCGGGGGGTGGGATGTGGAGGGGGCTGGGGCGCGGGGGTTAGGTTTGGTTGCTATCAGCACTTCAGTCATCAACAATTATATCATCTGAGAAATGGACATTGAAACAGTGTAGGTCTGACTTGGTAGGATATGTACAGCGAGCAGTGAACATAGTGAGCTCAGAAAGCATAACAACAAGTATATACATTTGATTATTTACATTTGATTATTTACACATTATTATGTGGTGGGGGCAGGGGGTTAGGCAAGGGTTGTAGTTGCCTGGAGGTGTTCTTTTCGTGCAGTTTTGAAGGAGGACATAGATGCACTTTCTTTTACACCTGTTGGGAGTGCATTCCGTATCCATGTTCAGGGGGAAATTGGAATGAGAGCCTTCATCAAATGGTTCATTCTCTTTGGCTGGAGGAAGTAAATACTGTCCTGCCATCTCCCTCTCTTCACTTGTGTAGCTGCACTATAGTATGTTGCGGAAATATCCACCGGCGACGCTTTAAGAGCAGTGCTGGACAATGAATTGACGGCCAAGGACGTAGAATTGACTCATTGGCTAGAGATGCTTAATCTGACTCTCGCCAGATCCTTGTAGTTCGCTGAGCTCCACACAAGGATCTGGGATTGAGGGCAATGCAAAGTTCTTCAATCAGTGGACAGGACACTGCGCAATATGGACGACATCCATCCATCCATCCATCCATCCATCCATTTTCTACCGCTTGTCCCTTTTGGGGTCGCGTGGGGTGGAGGAGCCTATCTCAGCTGCATTCAGGCAGAAGGCGGTGTACACCCTGGACAAGTCGCCGCCTCATAACAGGGCCAACACAGATAGACAGACACCATTCACACTCACATTCACACGCTAGGGCCAATTTAGTGTTGCCAATCAACCTATCCCCAGGTGCATGTCTTTGGAGGTGGGAGGAAGCCGGAGTACCCGGAGGGAACCCACGCAGTCATGGGGAGAACATGCAAACTCCACACAGAAAGATCCCGAGCCCGGGATTGAACTCAGGACTACTCAGGACCTTCGTATTGTGAGACACATGCACTAACCCCTGTTTCACCGTGCTGCCCATATAGACTACATACGATATAAATTAAATACATTTGGCCGACAATAGAGCTTTTAATATTGTCCTGTCAGGATGATAATGCATGTTGATGACACGTTATAGCTGTGTCCCGCAAATTAGATAGGGACAAGTGAACGAAGGCGTCCTCAAAACAATGTAACGCCCCTGCTGGCAGCTAATGTGCCTCCACAGTGCAGCTTCTAAATCACAAATTCTCGCCTTCTTGGTGGTAAATAAACTGTTTCTTTACAAGTATTATTATCACTAGAGGACTGAAGGAAAAGGTATAGCTTAATGTGTTACTCCACATGCCATAGGAGTGTACACAAAAGCATTGCTAACCACTAAGCTAGAGCTGAACATCCAAACAGGGTGGGCAAATCGATACAAATTTAAACGGTAATGGTACCAAGTATAATATCAGTATACTGTCAATACTACAGTAATTGGATCAATATTTTTGTTATCTAATAAATTGTCGTTTTTGTCATTGTTTACAAAGACAGGAAATAAGCTAGAGCTATGTATTAATACTGTTTGTCTGTGTGTTGGTCTTGCTTTGGAATTCATTTGTAGCCCTTTCAGAGATCACATTTCCATTCACATGTTGCACAATGAGATAAGCCTGGGTGATATATTCACACATACAGTATATTTAATTTTATTTATGGTTTATTGTATATTATCACCTGGTTTGATCTGTCCCATATGCGGCAGAAACTTCAAAGCTCGTATTGGCTTGTACAGCCACTACAGAGCACATCATTCTTAGGGACGATGGACCCCTATCTTCTAACAAGAAGAGGAGCCAGCAAGCAAGCAGTATTTAATATATTTAACTCTGTTGCACTGTTAGCTATAAGATAACTAGCAAAACAGTGAAACACAAGCATAACATACTGGTAATGACATTGACTGGCTGCATGCAGGGCTGACTTAGCCTAAAGGGGGGGCCCTGGAGCTTAAAGGCGATTTGAAACCTCAACATCCCCCCCACCCAAAAACACAGTTTGAAAAAAAAAAAAATCATGATTACACTCAACAGAACAGCAACAAAGCAATAGTATCACCCATTTTAAAAATAATTTCGCTCATGAATACATGTCCTTCACGACATGCACATGCAATGTAATAAAAGCTTGTCAACTTCAAGGAAAGTGCTGGCGATCCGGGAGACTGCCTGTGTTTTAGCTTAATAGTAGTCGCTGGTCTCTCACACAGGCGATGTTGGTTCGGGCCCCGCTCGGAGCAGTAGGAAAAAACAACGCAGCCGAGAGAGAAAGAGTACACAATCGCTAGATGAACCTGAGCTGTTTGTGATTGACAGCTATGAACACCAATCATTGCATTCCGCCGTCAATAACGGGGGCCCTGGGCTTTAGTACAGGTAAGCATTAAGGCGGCCTTGGCTGCGTGTGAGCCGCATCGTAGTGTAACAACCTGGTATTTACAGTTTGTGTGGTGTTGGACTTGTCCGACTTTTTGTGTTGCTATACACGCCGTAATCAGTAGCAGAGTCTAAAGGGTGTGTCTGTTGGCGCAACTGAGAGAGAGAGAGCGCGGCTGCTGTTGACACACTTGACAGAGAGTATGGTTTTTGCGTGGTTTGTAGGGCAAAAAATTTACAGATTTGCTAGATAGTAGTTTTTGCCAATGTTTTTTGGTCTGGTCATGGCCGACAATAAACAGTTTTGCTCAATAAATTAATCAATAGACCTCCTGTCCTCCTTAAAGCATCCCAACAGACATTACGATAATTATAAATAAAGTTGATTTGATTTGATTTGATTTGAACAGTGTTGACGAACATTGTTTTATTGTTTTTACCTGTCACTCACAGATTTGCATTGCAAAATTGTACAGAATAAAGTGGTAATAATTGATGATTATTTTGTTTAGCATTTTGGTTGTATTGTACAACTCAGTGGCCTAGTGGTTAGAGTGTCCGCCGTGAGATCGGTAGGTTGTGAGTTCAAACCCCGGCCGAGTCATACCAAAGACTATGAAAATGGGACCCATTACCTCCCTGCTTGGCACTCAGCATCAAGGGTTGGAATTGGGGGTTAAATCACCAAAATGATTCCCGGGCGCGGCCCACTGCTCCCCTCACCTCCCAGGGGGCGAACAAGGGGATGGGTCAAATACAGAGGACACATTTCACCACACCTAGTGTGTGTGTGTGACAATCATTGGTACTTTACTTTAACTTTAACTTTGTGCTCAGAGAACGCCTGAGCAGTGCCCAATTGCGCAGGTACGCACCTTAGAGGGAACATTGCTTCTGCTGGTATGCATTTTTTCTTATCGATTTTGTCAAACATGAAATCAACAAGAAGCTTTTGCACGCAACTAAAAGTAATAAACGCATTCAGATGTCAACACACTTGAAGTGATAACAGCAACTTTTGCTAAATGCACTATTCTGCAGTTATCAACTCAAGAGTAAGAAAACCTCTGTCTTTGAAATAGAACCCAAAGGTTGTAATAACCTATACGCCTAAATTTGATATGACAATACTTTTGAGTGTTGTAAAACGGTGTGTGTGTGTGTGTGTGTGTGTGTGTGTGTGTGTGTGTGTGTGTGTGTGTGTGTGTGTGTGTGTGTGTGTGTGTGTGTGTGTGTGTGTGTGTGTGTGTGTGTGTGTGTGTCTGTCTCAGGGTTTTAGACTTTTTCACAGTCTGTCTCCTGTCATCTTTGTAGGGCTGGTTCATATTTCCCACTATGTCTCTGACTTAGACACGCAGTAGATAAAAATATCCGCAATAGCAGACAGGCAGGTCTCCTTGGTGTGGTATTTCAGTTTTTCATTTCATTCTCTTAAACTGCGCCAAAGCTAACTGTTCTTCAAAGTCTGCGAAAGTCTGTGGTGTGTTTGCATATGCACAGAACAACGGAATACAGTGGAACCCTTAAAGGTGACGCTGGTTGACATCCATCCATCCATTTTCTACCACTTATCCTTTTCGGGGTCGCAGGGGGTGCAAGTTCTAATTTCAAAAGTCTTTCACTTATGTGATGAGATTTGATTTGTTGCTGAGTAAAAAAAATTGAACTGTTCATGCAATATTTTAAGGAACATTTTAAAATCCCTAAATGTCATACAAGTTTAGGGTTGGCCATCGATCATCAATGGGAACCAGGGCTAACGTTACAATTCTCCCGAATCATTAAAAATTTTAAAATTTTGATTCCTATTTTCAATGCCTGACAGTAAGAAATAGTCGCTCAATAAGGAAGAAATAGCCTCCGCCAACAAAGAAGAAAGAGCTGCCACTAACGAAGAAGAATTAGCCACCAGGAATGAAGAAGAAATGGCTGTCGCCAACAAAGATGAAATAACCGCTAGCAACGAAAAAGAAGTAGCTGTCAGCAACAAGGAAATAATCGCCAGCAATGAAGAACATATAGCTGTCGCCAACAAAGAAGAAGTAGCTGCCGCTAACGAAGAAGAAATAGCTACTAGCAATGAGGAAGAAATGGTCTCCCCCTATAAAGAAGAAGTAGCCGCCACTAATGAAGTCATCTCAGGGCCTGTCCCACAGAACCGTTTTTAGGTGAAAACGGTCACAATATGTACTGTTTCAGCCTTTTATCCCCACTAACAACGTTTTTGGTGGTTTGAAGCAAATGTTTTTGAGAACAGCCTCCATAGTGGGAAGGTCTGAAAACTCTGGCATTGTCGTTTCCGTGGGGCATCCAGGTCGTTGTAATCTCAGGTAATTCAATCGATCGCCACTGGACTGTTTGGTTTGTCTTAGATGACGTTTCGCCTCTCGTCCCAGTAGGCTTCATCAGTTCATGCTCATAGACTTCGATTGGTCAGACCTAGCCTTACACTTACATTGGTCAGATCTTGTCTAGCGGCTAGTGCCAAAACTCCAAATATTTTTTACTCCAACCCCCCCCCCCCTTTTTGAAAATTATCTGTCTAGGGTACACTACAACAGGCTGCCTGCGACCAGGAAAAGCAGAAAGAAAAAGTCAAATGAACAATAAAAAAAAAGTGTAAAATATAATAAAAGACAGTAAGATAAAATGACCAATAATTAATTATTTAGTAAATAAATGTGATTAGAATTTCTTTAAAATAATAGCTACAGCTTGAACAAAGCTGTTTCTATACTAATGGGGTGGAGTGTCTCACTGGCTTGAGTGGCTGTCTAGAAACTGTAAGGGTTCCTGATACAATTCCAGTTCAGCCCCTTCATACGATAAAACAAAATCACCATGTGGATCAAAATGTCTTCTACTTTTCCATTTATTCTATTTTAAATAGAATAAATGGAAAGGTTCCGAAAAAATAGATTTAAATGATTATCTAAATAGTGTAGTTCCTGTTGTACTCATCAGGCTAAGTTTGGGACCAAGGTACTACATTTTGTGCCACCTAATGTGTCTCATGTGTGCTGGTACGACAGTTAAAGGGGGACTGCACTGTTTTGGAATTTTGCCTATTGTTCACAATCATTATTAAAGACATGACGACGGATGTATTTTTTTCTATTTTTCTAAATATTAAACAAATGCAATCAAAATTCCGCCTACAATGGAGCTTATGGGAGCCGCTCTATTCTGCCTATAAAGCCCTTAAAGTGGAACTGCACTTTTTTTTTTAATGTTGCCTATCGTTCACAATCATGAGAGACAAGATTATAAAAGTTTTTTCTTTTGCAGTCTAACATGTAAAAATCAGCTCGTTTTAGGTGGCTAGCAATGCAGCTAATGGGAGCAATTAATTCTACCTCTAAATAACTTTAAAATGCATTCAAAAACCGTCAACAATACTTCATTTACTTTCCGTAATCTGTATAATAACCAAACTGCAGCGACATTGTTATTGTAAGAGAGAACACTGAGAAACTCTCTTTCTAGTAACAAACCGGCATGCTTTGGTGTTAGCTGTAACAGCTAACTACAGAAAGAGATAAGCTAGCTTCTAGATCAGCACAAATCGCGTTTGAGTTTGTAATGCACAAACAACACTGCTATAGGACTCCAAACTGTACTGGCTGAAAAACATGAACAATCATATTACAATATCTGTTAAGTATTAGCCTACATTTCATGTTTTGTTTGTACACAGCTGAGCTAGCCGGAGTGTGTATTCACTGTAGTTGTAATAACACGCCTGACGTGCTGCATGTATCATGGTCGATATTAAAGTGACCCACTTGATGGACAGTTGTTCGTCTGGTCCAGCTGGCCGGTGAAGTTTCCTGTTGATAATAGGTAAGCACTCCATCCATCCATCCATCCATCTATCTTCTTCCGCTTATCCGAGGTCGGGTCGCGGGGGCAGCAGCCTAAGCAGGGAAGCCCAGACTTTCCTCTCCCCAGCCACTTCGTCCAGCTCCTCCCGGGGGATCCCGAGGCGTTCCCAGGCCAGCCGGGAGACATAGTCTTCCCAACGTGTCCTGGGTCTTCCCCGTGGCCTCCTACCGGTCGGACGTGCCCGAAACACCTCCCGAGGGAGGCGTTCGGGTGGCATCCTGACCAGATGCCCGAACCACCTCATCTGGCTCCTCTCGATATGGAGGAGCAGCGGCTTTACTTTGAGCTCCCCCCGGATGACAGAGCTTCTCACCCTATCTCTAAGGGAGAGCCCCGCCACCCGGCGGAGGAAACTCATTTCGGCCACTTGTACCCGTGATCTTGTCCTTTCGGTCATGACCCAAAGCTCATGACCATAGGTGAGGATGGGAACGTAGATCGACCGGTAAATCGAGAGCTTTGCCTTCCGGCTCAGCTCCTTCTTCACCAAAACGGATCGATACAGCGTCCGCATTACTGAAGATGCCGCACCGATCCGCCTGTCGATCTCACGATCCACTCTTCCCTCACTCGTGAACAAGACTCCGAGGTACTTGAACTCCTCCACTTGGGGCAAGATCTCCTCCCCAACCCGGAGATGGCACTTCACCCTTTTCCGGGCGAGAACCATGGACTCAGATTTGGAGGTGCTGATTCCCATCCCAGTCGCTTCACACTCGGCTGCGAACCGATCCAGTGAGAGCTGAAGATCTTGGCCAGATGAAGCCATCAGGACCACATCATCTGCAAAAAGCAGAGACCTAATCCTGCAGCCACCAAACCAGATACCCTCAACGCCCTGACTGCGCCTAGAAATTCTGTCCATAAAGGTTATGAACAGAATCGGTGACAAAGGGCAGCCCTGGCGGAGTCCAACCCTCACTGGAAACGTGTCCGACTTACTGCCGGCAATGCGGACCAAGCTCTGACACCGATTATACAGGGAGCGAACCGCCACAATAAGACAGTCCGTTACCCCATACTCTCTGAGCACTCCCCACAGGACTTCCCGGGGTACACGGTCGAATGCCTTCTCCAAGTCCACAAAGCACATGTAGACTGGTTGGGCAAACTCCCATGCACCCTCAAGGACCCTGCCGAGAGTATAGAGCTGGTCCACAGTTCCACGACCAGGACGAAAACCACACTGTTCCTCCTGAATCCGAGGTTCGACTATCCGGCATAGCCTCCTCTCCAGTACACCTGAATAGACCTTACCGGGAAGGCTGAGGAGTGTGATCCCACGATAGTTGGAACACACCCTCCGGTTCCCCTTCTTAAAGAGAGGAACCACCACCCCGGTCTGCCAATCCAGAGGTACCGCCCCCGATGTCCACGCGATGTTGCAGAGTCTTGTCAACCAAGACAGCCCCACAACATCCAGAGCCTTAAGGAACTCCGGGCGGATCTCATCCACCCCCGGGGCCTTGCCACCGAGGTAAGCACTCCATTTACGTCAAAATAGCTTGTCTCCAAAATCCACATTTGCCGTTTCGCGTCGCTTTCACCTCACTCTCTCGGCTTCCATCTGCTCCAATGTCTCACTCTTCCTTCAGGCTCGCTTCTATAAGCAGCAGTATATTTAGCTTCAAAAATATAAGATTTTGAATCCTTATTTGTCAAAAAATAGTCGTCTTCGTTGTCTGCTTCCAAGTCTTTAATGATTACAACACACACAAGCATGTTTGATTCCGGAAGTACGAACAAACAGTTGTTGCCAGAAGTCAGACGTGCGCTGCTATGGAAACAGAAATCAATGCGCAGAAGAAATCAGTCCCGGAAATGATTAAAATAATCAAAATACGGTAAATATTGAACATATTACATATTGTTATGAATGTGTCTGTTACAACTTTATGTATATACTTACAGTGTGTAAATAAAACGTTGCTGGAGGGTTTTGAAGTTGTTTTAGAGAGCTTTGAAGGCTACAGCGGTGACTCCCATTAGCCGCATCTTTCAAGCGTTTTCTATCATCTTTAAAATCCTAAAAAAAAAAAGTGCGTTCTTGTTTCTCATGATTGTGAACGAAAGGCAAAATTTAAAAAAAAGTGCAGTTCCCTTTAAGAAAAAACATCCAAACACCGCCAATAAGGTTTTATATTAATGATGTAAGTATACACAGTATGTAATGTTAGTAACAGGCACATTCATAAGAACATTTGATATTTATGTATTTCGCTTATCTTAAACGTCTGTGGCGCATTTAATTTTAAAAAAGTTGTTTGCTTTATTTTTCCAACTACATCACTGATTCCTGCTCACTGCAGACTATTAGAGCCAACAAACATAATAAACATTACTTAATGTCTGTTGTCACTAGGATGCCGACTGCTAGGATATTCATATATTCCCATTTAGATGAAGAATGACTCATATTCCTTGCAAAGAAAAGGTGGGTGGAACCGAGCGTCTTTTTGTGTCGTTCTCGCCATTTTCGGGTCTAAAATGGCTGTCAAAATGTACCAACTTGTCGGATTACAGAGGCATGATTTATGATCTACAATAAAGTTTGACGAGCAAGGAAACGAGGAAGCAGCTGATCGGTCAATCATGTCAACATTAACACACAAGCTCATGATCACGTCACAATAAATAGTTTGTCTGCGTTAGCGCTTATGATAACAATATCACTATCACTTTGTTAATATTCATGTCACAAAATATAAACAGAGTATTGTTGGCGCTTTTTGAATGTTGTTTTTTATTGGGTTTTATGGGCGGAATAGAGGCCATCCCATTGGCACAGCTGTAAGCAGACTTTTATTTACATTTATTTATGAGTTAGAATGCTTTTTTTTTTTTATTATGATTTTGAACGATAAGCGAAATTTAAAAAAAAAAGTGCAGTTCCCTTTTAAGCTCTTTGAATCCTGTCATGTTGAAATGCATGTGGATGTTTCTTCTTTTGGTAGACCATTTAACTTGCATGGATTAATTCTTGGCCCTTCTAGGACCTATGTGAAGCCCCCCCCCTACCCCGCCTTCCGCCCGAATGCAGCTAAGATAGGCTCCAGCACCCCCCGCGACCCCAAAAGGGACAAGCGGTAGAAAATGGATGGATGGATAACTTAAGAATGATAATAATTAGACCACAAATCTTTGTAGCACAAACATAGCGCAAACAAATGGGAGAAGTTAGGACATATTTTGATATAGTTGGGGAGGGGGGTCTAGTTATAATTAATTACATGTTAATAACATAAAACCATAGAACTTTAACTTAAAAACTATTATAATAACTAATAATAATTTTGTAGCACAAATTTTGCATGAATGATTGTTTTAACAAGTTGGGGGGTGGGGAGGCTGGTTATGAATATTGTAACGTTAATAACTTAAGAACTATAATAGTCAGACCAAAGATTTTTGCAGCACAAAGGAATGGGAAAAGTCTGGGGTGGGGTGATTTGGACACGGTAGAGGGGCTGGATGACATCACTAATCAGAAAATGTATTTTATAATAACTTAAAAACTGTAACAGCACAAACGAATTGTTTGCATCACAAACCAGAGCAAATGAAAATGTTTGCATCACAAACCAGCACAAACGTTTGGGACAAGTTTGTGGAGATTTGTACGAGATTGGGGGGCCAACTTCATACAGGTCTGCAGCCCATTTCTCTCGCTTCCATCTATGCCCCCTAGCTCACTCGTTTGCATACCACCCTTGCCCCATTCCCTTGCACAAGACCGGGTTTGATTGATTGATGTATGCTGTTGTGGATAGTGACACAAATATTAATCATCTCCAGCCCTCAGGTCACTGGCCCATACACTCTCTTAAAGGAGGACAGCTTCATATTACTCTCTCTACAACTCTCTGTGTTGTACGCAGCATGTCCTTGTTCTACTGTGTAAAAACAAAATAAAAAACATTAGCGTGACCATAATTGCACCTTTTTAGCAGAGTGGAGAGATGGTGCTCCACAAGGTCAGCTCTGTTTGTGGAAAAAGCAGCATAAGGATGGTTTGTGTTAATGGAAGGTGCACAACTTGTAGCGTGTGCCTGTATGTGTTGTGTGTTTTCCATTGCTACAACAGTGAATCACTCATGCATTCATTCTGCCATCTTTTCTTCTTTTTTTTTTTTTTGCATTCTCATTTCTGCTCAGACTCTTTCCCACTATGTCTCTCTGCGTTCCCTCCCTCTTTTCATGCTCCATCTCCCACATCCACTCTGTTCTTCACCTCCCCCCGTGGTGCAGAGGTGGGTCTTGGAGCCGGGGGGGTTGCTGCTGGGTTGACGTTGTGGTGGGTGGAAGTTGTGAGGTTGACGTGTGGCCAATGTGGGACATTGAGCAGTGGGGGTGTGGCCGCTTGTCTGCCTCGGAGCCCCTAACGAGAGCTTGATTCATTGCACAAGGGGCTCCCATAGGGACAGAATTAGAGGTGCTCAGTCTAAGCGCTCCCCGGAGACATTAAAAGGATATTTAATCTAGCCACCACACAGGCTGCGTCCATTGCGCTGTGTGCGCGTCTGTTTTAGTTTGTGTGCATGCAAAAGAAAAATACACTCTTGAAGCAAAACCATGTTCTATTGCTGTATAATCCATCATGTCAGCATTTTAATTGCAATTTAAAATACTTCATCCACACATCCCTTTCAGAAATGCAGTATTTTTTGTTGGCTGAAAAAGTAGTTGTGTGGAAAATTGGTATTAGTCAGTGGGCAAACTAAAAAAAAATGTTTAAAGAAGTTTTTTAAAGAAAAACTTAGCAAACTGGCTTATTAATCAGGCTTGGCTGTGTTTATTATTAATTACACCACATTCAAATTCTTTAAATTATTAAGTATTCAGTACACAGCTGCCATAGGCCAGTCCAATGGAAATTATGTTGGATGACTAAAATATATTGGATATGCTTTGGTGTAAATTTAGTGTGAATTTTGCTCCACATAACCCGTATTTTGAGTCTGTCTGCAAGATGTTCCACACAGGATATAATTTATCTTTCGAAAATGTACAATGTTTAAGTATATATTTTGGAAGTCATCACCGCAATATTTTTTAATGCATATAGTCTAAAAAAAACTTGATAAATATTATATTGTTTTATCTTTTTGTGTTCCCTCACAGCCTGATCAGAGGCTGAGAGCTTTACTTATCGTAAATTCTGGACTATAGCTGGGTTGCAATCATGTGATCTAGAGGCACTTCCGGGTTTCAGGCAATGGTCCAGGGCCCTATTAGGCTACTGTTTATTTACCTGAGTCAGGACGTATTTTGAAAGGTTTAGACGCAAATATATAAGCGATCATAAACATTTAAAAAAAAAATGTGATGCAGTAGAATTATACACTCTTAAGAAAAATATATTTTTTAATGATTTGAACCATTTACATCACCACGACGTTACTGCTTGCTACAACCTCACTTCCTTTGATACTTACAGTATTTAGAGAAGAAAAGATTAGAGGCAGATCATGTATTTACATCTGAGAGGTCCACGAATTAAGCATTAATTGTGAATATGAGTCTGAATGTTGTCTGTCTATCTGTGTTGGCCCTATGATGAGGTGGCGACTTGTTCAGGGTGTACCCCGCCTTCCACCCGATTACAGCTGATATAGGCTCCAGCACCCCCCGCGACCCCAAAGGGAATAAGCGGTAGAAAATGGATGGATGGATGGTGAAAGACAAAGTTGGACTTATTCGTGCATCGTTAAGTTACGTATTTGATTGACACAAAGAGTGGGCTAAATTGAGCATTTTCAAGCATAAAAATTAGCAGTGCTAAAAAAAAAGATTAACATCTGATGCACAATTCTTATTTATGCCAATTATATATAAATTCATACATTTTCAATAATTGATTAAAAAAAAGTTTAAAAAGACATTTTAAAGCAGGCACTTTGTAAATAACAATTTAGGTTATGTGTTTGTGTTACAGCTTAGTTGTTATTGGCCACATAGCATGGTAGTTAATTGTTGTTGTGTGTTAACAGTTACACAAGATGGCGGCGCGCACAGACGCAGCGGCTTACGGCTCTCCATTTCAGTGCTCTTTCTTCCTTCTTTTCTTCATGTTTTTTTTCCTTTTGTGCACCACCTGTACTGCAAACACCCGGTACACCCGCCAGTCACTCTTGGATATCGGTAACTCGCACCAGATATCTGTTTCGAGCGACTTTCACCACGAGCACAACATCCCAGATGACATAGCGAGAGCACAGGGCTCTCCGTGGTTTGTTGTCGGGTCTGGGAGACGGCGCAGACGGAGGAGGGAGAGGAAGCAGAAGCGTGGCCGCAGGTCCGGCGTCTTGCTCAGGCTTAGGAAACAACCCCACAATCCACCTCTACCGAGCCTGTTCCTCTCTAATGCCAGATCCCTTGTACAGAAGATGGACGACCTGGAGTTACAACTTGCTGGAAACCGCTATGTTCGGGACTGTTGTGCTATGATTATCACCGAAACCTGGCTTCACCCGGAAATACCCGATGCTAGCATGCAGCTAGCCGGACGCACTCTGCTCCGCCGGGACAGAACTAAGGACTCCGGTAAGAGCAGAGGAGGGGGGCTCTGTATCTACGTGCATGAGAACTGGTGCAACAACGGGACAATCACTGAACAGCACTGTTGCCCGGACGTGGAGTACATGTCTGTTAGATGTCGGCCTTTTTTTCTCCCGAGAGAGCTGTCTGTTGTTATCATCACGGCTGTGTATATTCCACCGGACTCCAAAGTAAACACAGCGCTCTCTCTTCTGCTGAACACCGTCAACGAACAGCAGCGGGCCGACGGTGTTCATATCATAGCAGGGGATTTTAATAAGGCCAATCTGAAGACTGTACTCCCTAAGTTCTACCAGCACGTGAAGTGTTCTACAAGGGGCAAGAACACCCTGGACCACGTGTATACCAACATAAAGCACGCGTACAGAGATACACCCCTCCCCCAGCTTGGACAGTCAGACCATCTTTCCCTCCTGCTCTCTCCTACCTACACCCCCATCAGACGCCAGGCCAGGCCTATCACAAAGACTGTTATGACCTGGCCTGACGATGCACTCCCCAAACTTCAGGACTGCTTCCAACACACAGACTGGGACCTCTTCCAACAACAGGAGCTGGAGACAGCCACAGGAACGGTGCTGGACGACATAAAGTTCTGCATCGGGAATGTGACTGTGGAAAAAACCATCCGGGTTTACCCCAACAAGAAACCCTGGATGACCAGCCAGGTCCGCACACTCCTCAGGGCCCGCGACGCAGCCTTCAGGTCAGGGGACAGGGCACTGTACAGTGTTGCTAGAGCCGACCTGAAGAGAGGGATTAAAAAAGCAAAGGCGGACCACAGGAGGTGCATAGAGTCCCATCTGTCCAGCAAAAACTCACGGGAGGTGTGGCGGGACATTCATGACATCACGAACTTCAGAGGCTGCAATATGACAACTGCGGATCAGAGTGCGACACTGGCAGAGGAGCTTAACTGTTTCTTTGCCCGTTTCGAAACCCCCCAGCGACACTCATCTGCTCCAGCCCTGCCCCCGCCCCCACCGGGCTCCGGCGCCACTCCACTTACTGTACAGGAGCACAGTGTCAGACGAGTATTCCTGGCTGTGAACCCCAGGAAGGCTACCGGACCAGACGGAGTACCTGGAAAGGTGCTCAGGACGTGCGCCCACCAGCTCGCTCCCCCCCTCACCAGGATCTTCAACCTCTCCCTGGCTCAGGCAGTCATCCCATCCTGCCTGAAGTCATCTACAATAATCCCGGTGCCGAAGAAGTCTCCCATCACCAGCCTGAATGATTACCGACCAGTGGCCCTCACTCCGGTAATCATGAAGTGCTTCGAGCGACTTGTTCTCCAGCACATCAAGGACCATATCCCTCCAGACTTCGACCCCCACCAGTTCGCATACCGGGCGAACAGGTCCACAGAGGACGCCATCGCTGTTGCTCTCCACTCTGCTCTGAACCACCTGGAGCAGCAGCAGAGCTACGTCCGGATGCTCTCTGTGGACTATAGCTCTGCCTTCAATACAATAATCCCGGACAGACTCTGCAATAAACTGGACACTCTTGGCCTCCCCCCTCTCACAAACGCCTGGATAAGGGACTTCCTAACGGACCGACCCCAGAATGTGAGACTTGGCCCGCACCTCTCATCCTCCCACACGCTGAGCATCGGCTCCCCACAGGGCTGTGTGCTGAGCCCCCTCCTCTACTGCCTTTACACCCATGACTGCAGTCCGGCCCACAGTGACAACCTTACCGTCAAGTTCGCCGACGATACCACAGTGGTCGGGCTCATCTCCAGGGGTGACGAGGCTGCCTACAGAGAGGAGGTCCTGAAGCTGACGGCCTGGTCTTCGGAGAACAACCTCGCTCTCAACACCAGCAAGACCAGAGAGATCATCGTCGACTTCAGGAGGAGCAGCACCGACCCTGCCCCCCTCTACATCAACGGCGAGCGTGTAGAGAGGGTCCACACCTTCAGGTACCTTGGAGTCCACATCTCTAATGACTTCTCCTGGACAGTCAACACCACATCAATCATCAAGAAGGCTCAGCAGCGGCTACACTTCCTTAGAGTCCTCGGGAAGTACAACCTGAAGCCTGACCTGCTGCTGACCTTCTACCGCTCGTCCATCGAGAGCCTGCTGACCTACTGTATTACGGTATGGTACGGCAGCTCCACTGCAGCAGACAGGGAGAGGCTGCAAAGAGTGGTCAAGACGGCTCAGAAGATCATCGGCCGCCCTCTCCCCTCTCTGACGGACATCTACACCTCCCGCTGCCTCAACAGAGCCAGTGCCATCATCAAGGACAGCACCCACCCTGGCTCTGACCTGTTCCACCTGCTGCCCTCTGGGAAGCGCTACAGGTGCATTAAAACCAAAACAAACAGGCTAAAGAACAGCTTCTTCCCCAGGGCCATAACCATCCTGAACGGACTGCCCCATTGTCCCTCATAACTGCCTTCTCTTCGGTGCAATAACCCATTCCACCAACCACCCTGTTTTTGTTTTGTTTTTTCATGTATATATTCATTTCACACCATATTCATTGCACTTCTACATTTTTTATATTTTTATATATTTGCACATTGTTTTTCTAGCATGCACACATCGCACTGTATGGAATGGCCTCAATCTCGTTACCTTGCGTAATGACAATAAAGCTGATTCTGATTCACATCATGCTTTTTTATTTTTGTAGTTCACATCATAGGTAAGACTATTGTTCTGTTTGATCACCGATATGAAGTTCCGAAGCCGTCTACTTGGAAGACGTTGTAACTACACTCCATTCAGTTCAGAGTGATATTTATGTATAATGTGAGGTTGAGCAAATAGCATTAAGTCTTTAAAAAAATAAATAAAAAAGTAGTGCCGAGTATTTGTGGCAGTACAATTTTTTTGTTGCGGGCTGCCAAAATAAATGAATGTATGAGAAACATAGTGATCTTACATTGAGCCTAATAGATATTTAGGCTGAAAACTTAGTCAATTAACCAAACAATAATATAAAATTAACTTGATAACTTTGCCAGCCTCGATAACCGCCGTGTGCATGCGTTTTTACGGGCTGCAAGAGGCAGAGCGGTCACTCTTTGCAGCAGTCGCGGGCGTTTGTACTACATGCACCTAAACCGTAGTAATGATAAGTGCTATAAAACTCTTGCCGGTTAGTATGTATTACCGTATCAAATTAAAATGATTGAAAAAACGTAATTGATAACCACATGTTGATAACATTTTGGACCAACAAGCGTTAGCTTGCTAGCTAGTTTAAATACTAGCATGAAAACAAAAGACATTAATGTCTTTTCTCGTTAAAAAACGTCCTACCCCAATCTAAACTTGTATAAACTCATTATTGCCTAAACAACTAAGATACAGTATTCACATTGAACCATACTTCCCAACCTTGAGACCCCAGAATTAGAAAGCTATTCAAAGGAGGTGGTGTAATATATACACTATTCCCTCTAATTGTTCGTGTGTGAGCAAACGCAAAAATTCCATGAGCATTTAGTTGAGCACATGTGAGCAAGATTAGATGTGCACCTGTCCCAAACCTGACATCATAACAATTTAAATATATTGTTATATAATTATAATAATAATTAAATGAGAGCTGTCATTTCCATGAGATTATTTTCCTATATAGATGATTTGGCCCATTTACAATGAAAATAACAAAACAAATCTTGTATTTCACTAGCTACTAGTATTGTATGTCTGGGTCCTACTTTGGAAAGAATGTGTACCCCTTTCAGAGATCACATTTAGTTACTCTTAAAACATTCACATGTTGCACAATGAGATGTAAGCATGGGATAAAGTGTACATTCCTGTAACTTTCTGTCTGTAAAATATATTTTTTTATTAGCATTTCTGTAATCTAGTAACATAACTTTATGATTAATATCCATAAATTATCATTTTTAATAAATTACAGTAGAATAAGCACACATTTGATTGAGGAGTCATAGTGTAACGACCTGGAATTTACACATTATGTTTGATGTTGGAGTTGTCCGACTTTTTGTGTGGCCGTAAACGCATCAGTGGCTAAGTGCCATGAGTGCGTATGTTGGTGCAAGTGAGAAAGAGCGGTGGCTGCTCTTGATATGACAGATGCCAAAGAGTTGGTTTTAGCCTGGTTTGTACGGCAGACAATGACCAGTTTTGCAAGATATACCTTTTTTTACTAATGCTTTCGGCGTGGTTAAGGCAATACGGCCGAATATAAACAGTTTTGCTAAAAAAAGTGATTGATGGAGAATTCCTGTCCTCCTTAGAGCGTCTCGACAGACGTTACAATAATTGAACAGTGTTGACGACAGGGCCGGTTCTAGGTAGGCATATATGAGGGAGCAGTCAGAAATGTGAAGGGGGATCATGTGTACACGCTGCTCCATTAGGTTCCAGCACTTTTTTTCTGTGTTAATACAGTAGTCACATTGCTTTCTTCATAAAATTTGGTTGTTGGCTACAGTATGAGCCTAATTTACTAAGGTGCAAATGCCACGCACTAAACAACATGTTAAATATAAAAATAGCGTGTACTGTTAGTGGGCGTGTTGCGTGTGATCTACGGACACTGCGCGTGCAATTGTAAAGTGGTGCAGACCAACTTATTTAAATGAAGATTTTGCATGTACTATACGGGGCATCACTCTCATTTACTGCACATTTATGTTATCATTATGCTATGTTTTCAAACATGCAGGAGACATCTACCACTTTTTAGTGGCATTTTAGAAGCAGTTGTACAGTGCATATACCGGTACTGTACATTGACACCACTTTTTTTTGTTTTTACCGCTGAAGGTGCATGGGAGAGAGGCTGCACTTACTCCGCTCAATATGCAAAAATGCATAATTCAAGAAGTTTTTTTCGTATAAGCAATATTTTAGAGATATGTATTCTATGTGGAAAAAAAACAAACATAATTTTTTTTAAATAAATAAAGGACATCAAAACGCAGCAATTTAATTTGTTTCAATCAACCCTTAAGTCCTCTAGTAGCTAAAAAAATATGTTAATGAACAGACGATATGTCTAATATTTTATTTTCAGATCATCCCAAAATGTGGACACACATACGTATGACAGAGGATTCTCATATGTCCATCGTCTGTCAGTTTGCACAGTTAATAAATAAAATAAATACATTGAAAAATAAATAAAATAGTGTTTGCAAAACAGCGGGCGTTTTGATGATCAGCATATATTTTGCATATTTAGTACACGCAAACTTTTGGTAGATCAGGACCTCCAACCTGGACAAGAGGATTTGACTTTGTCAGGCCTTTACCTTCATACCTGTACAACTTAGATGTCCCACCTGAAAACTAAGCTCATGCTGGTAGCTCTTAACCACAATAAGGTGACAATCTCTCAGGAGGGAAACTAAAAAAATAATAGTAAAATAAAAAAAATAAAGTATCTTTCATCCACATTTTATCAACCATCACAACATTTATCATAACTTGAAGGCCTAATTCTTAAACTGAATTTAACCTTTAGTAGGACTTCACACACAATAGTCAATATTTACAAAATTGAAAAGTACAGTACCGGTAGTCCTAAGAATAAAACAAAAACATTCTTCTCAAACTGGTCAGCTGCATCATGCCTGAAAGTTTCTGCATTCTCCACTAATTCTCAGAGAGAAACTTAACAGCACTGCCTACAATCTAGACATAGTAAAGTTGTGTTTTACTGTACCAACTAACGGGGAGTCAACAGTTCCCCTTCCATCCATCCATCCATTTTCTACCGCTTATTCCCTTTGGGGTCGCGGGGGGCGCTGGAGCCTATCTCAGCTACAATCGGGCGGAAGGCGAGGTACACCCTGGACAAGCCGCCACCTCATCGCAGGGCCAACACAGATAGACAGACAACATTCACACTCACATTCACACACTAAGGCCAATTTAGCGTTGCCAATCAACCTATCCCCAGGTGCATGTCTTTGGAGGTGGGAGGAAGCCGGAGTACCCGGAGAGAACCCACGCAGTCACAGGGAGAACATGTAAACTCCACACAGAAAGATCCCGAGCCCGGGATTGAACCCAAGACTACTCAGGGCCTTCGTATTGTGAGGCAGATGCACTAACCCCTCTATCACCGTGCTGCCCCACAGTTCCCCTTGTTCTTTGAAATTATATTTATTTCATTGTGTTCTCTGACCAGTAAGCATGTAAACACTTGCAGCGTGAAGAATGCAAATAATGGTAGCCTACTTATTTATTTTCATCACCGTTTAAACAGGAATAACAACTGATAGCTCTTTTCGACGAAACAGCTCATTTCGACAGATGACCTGAAGCAGAAAATACACACAGCTTTAACTTACAGTTGTGTTGATATCGATCGATGGCTGGCATCTGGTAGCGTCAAAAATAAAATGTGTCCTCTTCTCTTTCTCCCAGGTATTCACATATTACGATGTAGAATATGTTAAATCATCACCTTTTTGTTTTAACTTTGTCATCTCTGAATGAAAAGCATCTGATTGGCCCCCACCGTCTCTCACAGTGTACGCTATTAAAGAACTGTCAATGTATACATTACGAATTTTTCCCCCCGTCCCCCATCCTTTACATTCCAATTACGATGTCAAAATATACGACAAAAACAAGTTTTATTTAATTTGATAGGCTATACTTGTATTAACCATCAGTGGTTAATATGGTTTCAAAATAATGTTGGCAATAATGGGTAGGTCAATATATTGTCAAACAAAATTTGTTATCGGCCAAAGCCTATGAATGCTACAAGATATTTAAAAATGCTTCAACAAATTACTATAGATGATTAAATTAAATCAAACAGTTTTTTAATGATTTTCACATGTTAAAATATTTCAAAGTCGATCTGGTGAATATGTGGGCAAATAAATAAATCATACATTTGTTTATCGCAAAATAAGACTAATTATATGATCACCTAATTGATTGCTTATAAAAAACGTGTAAAAAATATTTGTTTTCTTTTCCCTGCAGAGGTTTTGTCTATGACAGCAAGAACAACCTTCAGATGAGAGGACTGGTTGTCCTGCTTCTTTCAAAAGCTGCCGGACCAAATCACACTTCTTCTGATCTCTTAGCCCAGGACATGGTCAGTGGCATCTATCCCAGGTAACCCACTCATGTGACTAGCACTGGTTAAACATACATAATGCTTTAAATGCGTAGCTATAATATTTTCATTCATAAAAATTAAACACATGTTGATATTAACGCACTGATTTTTCATACAAATAACCCCTTCTGGTCTTACATGTAGTACTAGGCCAAAAAGAAGAAAACTGTGGAACAGGACTTAATGAGTTGTTCTCGTTTCTAATATCTAATTAGTTGTATACATGGTCATAATTTGTATGTATATATATATACTGTATATATTTACATGTATAGTTGCAGGGGGTGCTGGAACCTATCCCAGCTGCATTCGGATGGAAGGTGGGGTAAACCCTGGACAAGTTGCCAGATTGTCCAAGGTGTATAAAAACAGTGTGTAAGAAATGTGAATTCCGCAATGTCTGGCCGAGGGGAATCCGACAAGCCAGGCCGTCTTCGGATCCAGATATCATGGAGAAGTCGGTCGTCTACTCGGCCTTTTTTATGAGGATAAGTCAGAAGATGGACAAAATGCGAGCCAAAATTCTCGACAATTTAAAATCCGCTGTCAGAGGAGAGATAGCGGCTGTTATGGAGCTATTCGAGATCATTCTCTCGTCCCATAGCGAGGCCATGGCTAGCCTGGAGCTCGCTGCTAATGCTAACGAGCTAACCGAACTCTACTCTACTAGCGTCAACAAGCTAACTGCCACCGTGATTTTCCTCTCTAAAAAAATAGATAATCTGGAGGGCCCCTCGAAGTGGAATAATGTCCAAGTGGTGGGTCTCCTATAGGGCTGTGAGGGCCCCCGTCCAACTGAGTTCACCGTAGGGCTGGGTGATATATCGATATACTCAATATATCGATATACTCAATATATCGCGGGTTTGTCTCTGTGCGATATAGAAAATGACTATATCGTGATATTCGAGCATTACACTACATGCGTTTCTCACTCTTTCTTGTCTCTGCTTCTCACAGAGAATTAAAACAAGCGCACCTTCTTACATACGTCACATACTGACGTGCGTGCAACGTCATACGCCCTCGCCGAGCAGAGAGGTAGCGACACGGGTAACGTTACCTGTGCAGTTATTTGACTGACATTTTTAATACTTTGTCTTTGGTAATTGGCGAAAAGATGGAACCGAATCCTGTAAGTCAGGGGTCGGCAACCTTTTGCATCTACAGAGCCATTTGGGTCAGTTTCCACCTAATCAAAACCCACTTAGAGCCACAAAAGCTATTTGATCACTATATTGAAGTTAATGCTAAATATACGGTTCCGTTTAATGTATTGTCACATAATTTTCTTGTCTTGTTCTTTTTCCCCCTGTATTGTACATGTTCTTTTGTTACTGGTTTCTTTTGTAGTTTTTCCCTATAGTTTCCCTTTAGGTAAAGACCACCTGACAATTAGTCAAGATCCAACTTTACTGGATTTCTGTTCTTTGATCTGTTATGTTGTCACCAATTTTAGGCAAATTACTTTGAATGATAAATTATAGTTAATACAGCGATTGAATGTGCTTTGGTGGCTTTATCTCTCCTTGTCCATAAACTGAGTATTGTGGGTTTACATGATTGTCACTTCATTGAGTTGTTGATGATTATTCCCCGTAGTAGTTAAAGTTAAAGATAAAATTAGGCTGACATTGAACGGTCTTTCTGTAAAGTTTCAGGAAGTATGGGGTGGTTTCCTAAAATATGTAAAAGAGACTGATCTCAATTTGAACCCTGATTGAAAAATATTTATCTGATTGATATCCACATATGAAAGATGCCTGGGTCAGCTTTAAAAAAAAAAAGGTATTGTACTGTTGACATTGACATGAAAAAAAAGATAAATGTCTCATATAGGGATGCAACAATCATAGATTTTGACTGCACGATTATAGTCTGAATAATCATCACGGTTTCACGATTCTCACAATTATTATGCAGTGACTAATTTGCAGAGGTGGGACCAAGTCATTGTTTTGCAAGTCACAAGTAAGTCTCAAGTCTTTGCCCTCAAGTCCGAGTCAAGTCCCGAGTCAAGACAGGCAAGCCCCGAGTCAAGTCCAAAGTCAAGACTGGAAAGTCTCAAGTCAAGTCCTAAGTCCTGCATTTTGAGTTTCGAGTCCTTTCAAGTCCTTTTAACCACAGACTAATATATTAACACAGATTGTGTATGCTTTTCAAACGCTGTATTTATTTATTAAAACAAGTGCATTTTAAATTGCAGGAAAGAAAATTGTGCTGACATTGCACTTTATAATAGCACTATTAACCAGTCATTTTAAACATTAACTCATTCCTTTACAGAACAAACACATTGAAAAATAAAGTGCAAATGTACTTATTTGTACAAAAGTGTTAACATTGAAAAAACATGACATATATGTGAACATAACAAAAAAGTTGTACTTTTTATATGTCAGGGCCCTATGCTGCATTGCATCTGCAAAAGACCAAATTAGCCAAGAGTCTGTCAGTCATTTGTGCACGATGGGGGCGTAGTATGATGCCACCATGGCTGAAAACTCGCTCCACTGGAGCACTGGAGGCAGGCACTGCCAAGACTCTCATGGCGACTCGGAACAGTGAAGGAAGAGTCTTCATGTTCAATGCCCAGAACAAAAGGGGGGAGAGAGTTGTTTTGGGTTGGTGCACTACTTGTGTTTTTTATGTTGATTTAATTAAAAAAAGAAGAAAAAAAAATATTTCTTGTGCGGCCCGATACCAATCGATCCACGGACCAGTACCGGGCCGCGGCCCGGTGGTTGGGGACCACTGAGGTAAACAACCAACAGTATGTCAGAAAGCTAGCTAAAACGGTACACATATTCATAATATAGTATACATTTTAACTGACCTTTATTTTACTATTTTTGTCTTTTTTTAGGTGGCTAAAATACGCGGTGCTGCTGACCGCCGTCTAACGTTACGTGTGATATATTGACTAACGTAACCCTGCTTAAAAAAATCACTGAACAAAAAGTATGAATAAGGTAGTGAACTGCAACAGATTCCCGTGTTTGCAATAACGTTATAACGTTAGCAGTGAGTTTACAGCCTCACTGATTTAACTACACAGCAAATAAAAGTCACGTTACTTAGCCAATAAACGTTATCTTACATTCAAAACTTACCGTTCTTTGTGCAACTTCAAATGCCGGACGAAGTTGGAAGTTGTTGCCTCTCCATCAGTAATTTTCGAACCGCATGTGTTGCATACTGCAAACCGTTTTGTGTTGACCACCTCGTAATTTTTATACCCAAACAAAATAATTTTAGGTATCATTTTTTGTTCACTGGCGTGTGGTTTGGACATGTCTTCTTCGTTGGTTGTCCTGCAATTTGATTGGATGAATGCTGTGTGATGAAAACAAAGTAGATCTAATTTGATTGGCTGTTGTACTGAGACCACACCAGCTGACACACGCAACGCTGATAGACAAGTACACAATGAAAAATACGGAGCGCTCCCGAATAACTTTTTCATCTTTGGGTTTTGGGGAAAGTAGCAAGTCATGTCAAGTCATGTCAATTCAAAAGGCTCAAGTCCAAGTGAAGTCACAAGTCATTGATGTTAAAGTCTAAGTCGAGTTGCAAGTCTTTTTACATTTTGTCAAGTCGAGTCTAAAGTCATCAAATTCATGACTCGAGTCTGACTCGAGTCCAAGTCATGTGACTCGAGTCCACACCTCTGCTAATTTGTATAAAATCACAGACAATCCTGGAAGATTTTGATGTGTTATTTATTAGAAATAACAGTCATCAAATAATATATTATGTAAAGTAAATATAAACATTTTTTTAAATTAATAATAGAGTAATGTTAATATAAGACTAAGGTTAACTTTATTGATCCTCTATGGGACAATGTTACTTACGTAGGTAGTAAAATCAAGTGTTATTGTTATCAACTGTCATCCATGCTGTTTATACATGTTTAATAATCTATCATGGTATGTTAATTACTGGAATTATCATAATTATATTCCATGGTATAGAGCTGTTATTATATTAGCTCCTTATGTTAGTGTTTTACACTTGTTATATTAACTTACAATTAGGGATGTCTGATAATGGCTTTTTTGCCGATATTCCGATAATGTCCAACTCTTAATTACCGATACCGATATCAACCGATACCGATATATACGGTCGTGGAATTAACACATTATTATGCCTAATTTGGATAACGAGGTATGGTGAAGATAAGGTCTTTTTTTTTTAATTAATAAAATACAATAAGAAAAATAAATTAAAAACATTTTCTTGAATAAAAAAGAAAGTAAAACAATATACAAACAGTTACATAGAAACTAGTAATTAATGAAAATGAGTCAAATTAACTGTTAAAGGTTAGTACTATTAGTGGACCAGCAGCACGCACAATCATGTGTGCTTACGGACTTTATCCCTTGCAGACTGTATTGATCTATATTGATATATATTGTAGGAACCAGAATATTAATAACAGAAAGAAACAACCCTTTTGTGTGAATGAGTGTGAATGAGTGTAAATGGAATAGAGAGGTTTTTTGGGTTGGTGCACTAATTGTAAGTGTATCTTGTGTTTTTATGTTGATTTAATAAAATAAATAAAAATAATAATTAAAAAAACGATACCGATAATAAAAAAAAACGATACCGATCATTTCCGATATTACATTTTAAAGCATTTATCGGCCGATAATATCGGCAGGCCGATATTATCGGACATCTCTACTTACAATGTCTATAGTTTATTCAATACAGACATGAAGAAGCAATTTCTAACATTTAACAGTCACTGAATGAAGACCTTGACAGGAGTACCTGTTACTGTTTATTTACATTGAACTGACTCAATGCTAAGCTACTGATTGTAAGTGACACCTTTATATTTAACTCTCTACTAGCTCAATACTTCATAAAGTAACCTGTAAGTTGCTGCTAACATAATTTAACTGAGTTTTTAAGTCTTACCCTTACTTTGGTGTGTAAAGCTTCACCATATTGGATATATTAGGCTCTTTAATCGCAACTTTTTTTGGGTAGGTTTTGCAAATGGGTGAGCCAATGTTTTCAATGACTCCCAGGTCATTTTTTAAGTACCCAAAATGTTCCCACACTCGTTTGGGTGGTAAACATTTGCTGCTTTGTCCTGCTGCCATTTTTGAGCTAATGTAGCATACCAGCGTGTCTCTCAATAGGTGTGTTTTTATGCGCGTGCACTGCTTGTGTAACTTTGTTCCGTGCAGGCTATGCTGGAAATAACATAACAGCATAATGTCTGTTTATAGCGAGTGAGGAGGACTCAAACACACGGTATAGTGGACCCTTTACGATGAAATAACCGTGACGTTTTTAATCACGGTTTATAGTAATACTGGATATTGTTTCATCCCTAGTCACATGGGCAAAAAAATCACAATTGACCTGCAGTGTGAACATTGCCTATGAGTAACAGTTACATGTTATAGAAGTGAAGGTATACAGTTCCAGGTGTTAAAAGGTGCCCAAAGGCGTACACTTTTTACCTCAGGTCCTTTCTGCCTGTCTTCCACACATCATCAGCATGCGTGGGTTCGCCAAGTGGTTTCCAAAAGTGACTGCTGCTGCTGTGTTTGGCTTGACGTGTAATATGGGGGCCTGAAAGGGTTCTTTATTACTGCTTGCTGGCACAACGCTTGTATGTTTGTAGTGGAAAAGTCCTAATATTAGAATTAATTGCCATAAACCAGCCAGAGAGGAAGAGCTCAAGACTGGTCAACCTGTTTTGCCCACTCTCACCTTATGTTGCTTGAATTACTATGTCACACCGGTTCACTGACACAACATGCATTCCCTCATTGTAGTGTGATGGACAGCCTGCCCCACACGCAGGATGACTTGATCGCCTCATTTATGCTTCCTCCCGCTCTTCCTCTCACCTCTCTCGGGCTCGTTAGTGCACCTCTGTTGATGGCGAGATGGAAGGTGGGGGATGATTGAAACCTCTGGGGGATGGTCTCCTCCCTCCTGACAGGCAGCATTTGTAAAAAATTCTCCACTCTGCTGCCTGACACTGATGATTCACCAAAATATAGCAGTGACTGATGGACAGACGGGTAGGATATATGGATATGTTGATAGGGAGCTTGGGCATACAAATAGAGACACAGAGATAAGATACGGTACATGAGGCAGAGAGACCGTCCGAAGAATGAATGACTGTATATATTCATATGCATGCCACTGAACATATCACACTGTCTGCCTGATGGACACTCCACTTTGAATTCCCAGTCACATCTTCTAGGCTGTATTTGATGGTAAGGCAGACAGCCGGGGGAGGAAAATGGCATAGAACACTCAGGACGAGAGGCGTGGTGAGGGGCGTTCCAACTCTGCAAGATGGCATCAGTTGCTATGCAACCGGGTACCAAAGCTATTTATACACAAGCCCCCTTGTCCCCCTTTTTTCCTCCCAATGCCCCACAGCCAGAGACCTGGACTAAAAGATAAGGTGTGGGATGCGAAGTGCAACCTGGAGGCTGAACTTTGTGCTTTTGTTCAATGTTAGTTTGTGTTTCATCAAACTTTTTTGATTTGATAATCATTATGAGACATTACTGTACAAGTGCTTACTAAAGATAAAATGTGTTACCATTTCATTTACACCATACTAGTTATTGTTTTAATTAGAGCTGTTCCCATTAGAGTTTCATGCTCCCGATTCCGATACCGATCATCCACGCGTGAACTCGTCCGACACCGATACCAATCTCATTTATTTGTGGTAGATTTTCCACTTAATTTATGGTGAATACTATTGTCAGTTTAACATTATCAACACAGTATTTAAAATATCATCATACATACAATTGTTTGAGCAAAACAAATTAAATAGTACACACTAACTAAACAAAAGAAAAAATTACTCCATTCATCCATCCATTTCTACCGCTTGTCTCTCTTGGGGTTACGGGAGCCTATCTCATCTGCACTCGGGCGGAAGTCGGGGTACACCCAGGACAAGTCGCCACCTCTTCGCAGGGCCAACACAGATAGACAGACAACATTTACACTCACATTGACACACTAGGGCCAACTTACTGTTGCCAATCAACTTATCCCCAGGTGCATGTCTTTGGAGGTGGGAAGAAGCCGGGGTACCCGGAGGGAAAGTATGCAAACTCCACACAGAAAGACCCCGAGCCCGGGAATCGAACCCTGGACCTTCGTATTGTGAGGCTCACGCACTATGCTGCCCATAAAAAATAAAAAAAAACCTAAACATTTTTCCCTCAAAGTCTTCCGGTGTTTGTAAACATTAACAAAAACAAAAAAAAGATTTTTAGAAAAAAAAATATTGATCTAATTACTCCAGTATCGATCATATACTGATACTACCCTTTGACACCACCAATTTATGGATCAATCTGATCGTCCTCTTATGTGTCGTGTACTGACTGTGACAATACTGACACACCAACAGTTGTTGTTATATTATCCTCTCTCTAGATCAAGTATCCCCCAAACGACGGCCCGCCAGTGTTCACAATCTGGTCCCAGGTTAAGAATAAATAAGTATACATACATATATATATATATATATATATGTATGTATGTATGTATGTATGTATGTATGTATATATGCATATATATATATATATGTATGTATGTATATATGCATATACTGTGTGTATATGTATGTATGTGTATACAGGTAAAAGCCAGTAAATTACAATATTTTGAAAAACTTGATTTATTTCAGTAGTTGCATTCAAAAGGTGTAACTTGTACATTATATTTATTCATTGCACACAGACTGATGCATTCAAATGTTTATTTCATTTAATTTTGATGATTTGAAGTGGCAACAAATGAAAATCCAAAATTCCGTGTGTCACAAAATTAGAATATTACTTAAGGCTAATACAAAAAAGGGATTTTTAGAAATGTTGGCCAACTGAAAAGTATGAAAATGAAAAATATGAGCATGTACAATACTCAATACTTGGTTGGAGCTCCTTTTGCCTCAATTACTGCGTTAATGCGGCGTGGCATGGAGTCGATGAGTTTCTGGCACTGCTCAGGTGTTATGAGAGCCCAGGTTGCTCTGATAGTGGCCTTCAACTCTTCTGCGTTTTTGGGTCTGGCATTCTGCATCTTCCTTTTCACAATACCCCACAGATTTTCTATGGGGCTAAGGTCAGGGGAGTTGGCGGGCCAATTTAGAACAGAAATACCATGGTCCGTAAACCAGGCACGGGTAGATTTTGCGCTGTGTGCAGGCGCCAAGTCTTGTTGGAACTTGAAATCTCCATCTCCATAGAGCAGGTCAGCAGCAGGAAGCATGAAGTGCTCTAAAACTTGCTGGTAGACGGCTGCGTTGACCCTGGATCTCAGGAAACAGAGTGGACCGACACCAGCAGATGACATGGCACCCCAAACCATCACTGATGGTGGAAACTTTACACTAGACTTCAGGCAACGTGGATCCTGTGCCTCTCCTGTCTTCCTCCAGACTCTGGGACCTCGATTTCCAAAGGAAATGCAAAATTTGCTTTCGTCAGAAAACATGACTTTGGACCACTCAGCAGCAGTCCAGCTGGTGTCGGTCCACTCTGTTTCCTGAGATCCAGGGTCAACGCAGCCGTCTAGGCTTGGCATTGTCTTGCTAAAATAAGCAGGGGCGTCCATAGTAACGTTGCTTGGATGGCAACATATGTTGCTCCAAATCCTGTATGTACCTTTCAGCGTTAATGGCGCCTTCACAGATGTGTAAGTTACCCATGTCTTGGGCACTAATACACCCCCATACCATCACAGATGCTGGCTTTTCAACTTTGCGCCTATAACCATCCGGATGGTTCTTTTCCTCTTTGGTCCGGAGGACACGACGTCCACAGTTTCCAAAAACAATTTGAAATGTGGACTCGTCATACCACAGCACACTTTTCCACTTTGTATCAGTCCATCTTAGATGAGCTCAGGCCCAGCAAAGCCGACGGCGTTTCTGGGTGTTGTTGATAAACGGTTTTCTCCTTGCATATGAGAGTTTTAACTTGCATTTACAGATGTAGCGTTTTTCTTAAACTGTTCAACAATTTGCTCACGCAAAGTGGTGACCCTCGCCCCATCCTTTTTGTGAATGACTGAGCATTTCATGGAATCTACTTTTATACCCAATCATGGCACCCACCTGTTCCCAAATTGCCTGTTCACCTGTGGGATGTTCCATATAAGTGTTTGATGAGCATTCCTCAACGTTATCAGTATTTATTGCCACCTTTCCCAACTTCTTTGTCACGTGTTGCTAGCATCAAATTCTAAAGTTAATGATTATTTGCACACAAAAAAAAGATTATCAGTTTGAACATCAAATATGTTGTCTTTCTAGCATATTCAACTGAATATGGGTTGAAAATTATTTGCAAATCATTGTATTCCATTTATATTTACATCTAACACAATTTCCCAACTCATATGGAAACGGGGTTTGTATATATGTATATATATATATATATATATATATATATATATATATATATATATATATATATATATATATATATATATATATATACCGGTGTATATATATATATATATATAATATTATAAGGGCTGCAACTAACGATTCATTTCATAATCGATTAAACTGTCGATTATTACTTCGATTAATCGATTATTAATCGGATAAAAGAGATAAACTACATTTCTATCCTTTCCAGTATTTTATTGAAAAAATACAGCATACTGGTGCCATGTTCTTTCAACTTGCCAAATAAAACAAGGAAAATGTTACAAAAATGGACACTTTTGACACCCCTGCTATAGATAATAAAAAATTAAATGTGATAAATGTATCGATAAAAAGCAGAGCCTGGCGACGCATGCACGTTTCTCACAACTCTCTCGCTCTCTCTGTCTCTCCCCCTCCCTCACGAATGCTGCTGCACGTACAATTTGTTGTGTTTTTAACCTTCTTAACCCTGAACGTACATTGAAAATACACGCAACCCTAACTCAAAATGCCGGACATTTGAGGCATTTAAGAAACACCGCCCGACATCCCCGCAAAAGAGGACATGTCCGGTGAAAAGAGGATGTATGGTCATGACCTAGCCCGGTCATGACCATACGTGATCGCTACTAGCATGCTAGCAGCGATCGGTTTCACGTCCGGTGAAACCGATCGCTGCTAGTCCTATTTTGCTAGCATGCTTGCAGCTAACGGGCTGCGATAGACTGACCATACATCCTCTTTTCACAGGACATCTCCTCTTTTGCGGAGCTGTCAGGGCGGAGTTTCATAAATGCCTCAAATGTCCGGCATTTTGAGTATTGTTTACACAACGTGCAGCACGCTACTTAATATGTCCGTGTGGAAACTCGTTCGGTACACTTCCGCACCGAAACGAAACCCCCGTACCGAAACGGTTCGATACAAATACACGTACCGTTACACCCCTATCATTTTGATTATTGTTTCCCAGCTGTTTGTAAATGTTGCAGTTTATGAATAAAGGTTTAAAAAAAAAAAAAAAAAAACTAGCCTCTGCGCATGCGCATAGCATAGATCCAACAAATCGATGACTAAATTAATCGCCAACTATTTTTTTAATCGATTTAATCGATTAGTTGTTGCAGCCCTAATATATATATATATATATATATATATATATATATATATATATATATATATATATATATATATATATATTACACACAGTCGGCAGAGTTCCAGTTGACAGAGCCCAGTTTGAAGGAGGTTGAAGAGTTCATCAAGGCAGCCCGTTCAGCATTTTCCCCGGGCCCCAGTGGTGTACCTTACCTCGTCTACAAACGCTGTCCAGGGCTTCTCAAGCATCTGTGGAAGACCTTGAAGGTGATCTGGCGAAGGGGAAGAGTGACCAACCAGTGGAGGTGTGCAGATGGAGTTTGAATCCCCAAGGAGGTGGACTCGAAAAACATCAACCAGTTTCGGACTATATCACTTCTGAGTGTGGAAGGGAAGGTGTTCTTCAGCATCGTCTCCCGAAGACTAACCGAGTTTCTCCTCAAGAACAACAACATCGACACTTCAGTGCAGAAGGGGTGGATTTCTGGAGTTCCTGGCTGTCTAGAGCACAACGGTGTCGCCACACAGCTCATCAGAGAGGCCCATGAGAGCAGAGGGGAACTTGCTGTGTTGTGGTTGGACCTGACTAACGCCTATCCCACACAAGCTAGTTGAGCTTGCGCTGCACCGCCACCATGTTCCCAGCAAGATCAAGGACTTGATCCTGGATTATTACAATAACTTCAGGGTCCGGGTCACTTCTGGGTCAATAACCTCTGACTGGCATCGCCTTGAGAAGGGAATAATAACAGGATGCACCATCTCTGTTGTCCTTTTTGCACTGGTGATGAATATAGTGGTAAAGTCTGCTGAGGTGGAATTTCAGAGCGCCTCTATCCAGATCAGGTGTTCGACAGCCCTCCATTAGAGCTTATATGGATGACCTTACCATCACAACAACATCAGTCCCAGGGAGCAGGTGGATCTTGCAGGGATTGGAGAGGCTCATTGGATGGGCCAGGGTGAGTTTCAAGCCCGCAAAGTCAAGGTCCATGGTGCTGAAGAAGGGGAAGGTGGTCGACAAATTCCGGTTCTCAATCTCAAGAACGGTCATTCTATCCATCACGGCACAACCAGTCAAGAGCTTGGGAAAGCTCTTTGACTCCAGCCTGAAGGACTCTGCTGCTATCCAGAAGTCTACTGAAGAGCTTGGATGGTGGCTCACCAAAGTAGACAAGTCTGGCCTACCTGGTAGATTCGAAGCCTGGATCTACCAACACTCCATCCTACCCAGAGTCCTGTGGCCATATGCAGTCCCAGTAACAACAGTGGGATCCTTTGAAAGGAAGTTGAGCAGATTTCTGCGGAAATGGCTGGGTCTCCCCCGCAGCCTCAACAGCGCTGCCCTGTACGGGACAAGCAACATCCTGCAGCTACCTTTCAGTGGGATCACTGAAGAATTCAAGGTGG
The DNA here is from genome assembly GCF_033978685.3 of Nerophis lumbriciformis. Lineage (NCBI taxonomy): Eukaryota > Metazoa > Chordata > Actinopteri > Syngnathiformes > Syngnathidae > Nerophis > Nerophis lumbriciformis. Next base: position 19,681,890 of record NC_084555.2, on the reverse strand, counting down.
CACGCACAAGAGAAGCCCTACATTACAGAGACTCCAGGGACTGCAAGGTGTCATCAGCCGCCATTGAAGTGAGGAAGGACGTGGCAGGCAGAAAAGGCAGTGGAGGTGGCTGAGTCACCCCTTAGGCAAAAGGCACTGGTTGGGGCCGTGGCAACAGGGAGAGCAGGCTTGGGCTACTTCCCAAAGACCCAAGTCAGCCAGGCCCGGGGCAAAGACAGACGACATCTACTCCAGGTGGAGGTACAGGCAGGCTTGGAGGAAGAGCGAGTGGGCAGGGTAGTGGGACTCCGGCAACAGGGGGCATGGACAAGATGGGAGGGCACGTTGCAGCGCAAAGTCACCTGGTCAAACATCATGCAGGCAGACCCCCACCAGGTCCGGTTCCTCGTGGCAGCAGTCTACGATTCCCTCCCTATCCCAGCAAACCTCCATGTGTGGGGGAAGAGCGAGACACCCTCCTGCTCCCTTTGCTCCAGAAGAGGCTCCTTGGAACATCTCCTCAGCAGTTGCCCAAAGTCCCTGGCTGATGGTCCCTGGCGCCATGACCAGGTACTCAAAGCAGTTGCTGAGAGCATTGCCTCAGCCATCAGCACCAGCAAGCAATACCATGCGCCAAAGAAGGCAATCTCATTCATCAAAGCTGGAGAGAGACCTCGTGCACGTCCACAGACAACAACAGGACTCCTTCACTCAGCCCCTGATTGGCAGCTACACGTTGACCTGGGAAAACAACTCAGGTTCCCCCAGCACATTGCAACAACATCTCTCTGGCCAGACATGATCATTATCTCAAAGGCTTCGGAACACCTGATCATGCTGAAACTAACAGTGCCGTGGGAGGAGCAGATTGAGGAAGCCAACAAAAGGAAACGTGCCAAGTATCAGGAACTGGTGGAGGAGTGCAGGGGCTGGAGGACTTTCTATGAGCCAATAGAAGTTTGCTGCCGTGGCTTTGCAGGACCACATTCAATTCTATCCACATTCCACATTAAATTCTATCCTTGCCTTCTTTTGATATAGCTGAGATAATTGCCTCCCTCCAACTAAGTGGTGTTTGTGCCTTTTTTAAGACCCAATTCAATGTGGGGAGTAAAACAGGTATTAATTATTTTTTTAATTTCTTATACCACTCAGCCATGTAACCGTCTGATCCTGGCGATTTACTTAATTTAAGCCTACTAATTGCAACTTTTAATTCATTTTCAGTTATATCTGCAGATATTGTTTGGTTTTGTTTTTCATCTAAAATAGGTAAATCCAGAGAGTTCAGGAAGCTGTGAATTTGGGTTAATGCTCCTACTAGAGACCTCGGAGTATAAAGTTTTATAAAAATGTTCGAGGGCTTCCTGAATTTCATTTGGTTTAGTTTTTATCTCTTTTGTTCTTGGATCCCTGATTTTATGAATTGTGTTTTCCGCTATCTTTTTTTTTAGTTTCCAGGCCAATATTTTCATGGACTTAGAGCCACTTTCATAGTGTCTCTGTTTCAAAAACATTAGATTTTCTTTTTTTTTTTGTGTGGCCAAACTGTTGATTTCATTCCTAGTATTTCTTATTTCACTTAATGTATCCTGTGCGAAATCTAGTTTGTGTTTTCTTTGTAATTCTTTTAGTTTGTTTTTTAAGTCATTTGATTTTGTATTCTCATTTTTTTTCTTAAATTAAGATATTGCTATAATTTTCCCTCTTAAAACAGCCTTCAGGGTGTCCCATAACATGGGAGGCGAAATCTCTCCTGTGTCATTAAACTCCAAGAAGAGACTAATTTCAGATTTAATTTGTGTCTTAAAGGATAGGTCATTCAGCAGACTTGAGTTTAGTTTCCATGTATTATTTTTTGCCCTCAGATTAAAGTCAATAGATAGATATATAGGTGCATGGTCACTTAGATCTATCGTCCCAATTTTACAGGTGCATATTTTATCTTTATCCTTTCCAAATGTTAGAAAATAATCTATTCCTGTATAAAGACAATGCAGAGCAGAGAAATAAGTATAATCCCTTCTATCTGGGAAAAAGTCTCGCCATATGTCAATTAAGCCTACTTCCTCAAAAAGTGTGTTTACTTTCCTATAAAGGAGTTTAACGTTATGTATTTGTATACTAGATGAGTCCAATTTTGGCTGTAAATGTATATTTAAATCCCCACCACAAATCAAAAGACTTTCAGTTTCCGTTACCATAATATTGGTGATTTTTTTGGAAGAAATTAATATCACTCCCAGGGGGTGCATAGACATTCAGTAAGGTGATTGGGTTTCCATCTATCTTTCCCTTTACTAAAATAAATCTACCCACCTTATCACCAAATTCCAGTACTTTTTCAAAATGTAGCTTTTTTTGAGATGAGGATTGCAACTCCTCTCCTATGTCCTAATTTATATGACGAAAAAAACAAATGAGTGAAGCCCATTCTCTTTAGTTTTACTTGCTCCTTGTCAGTCAAATGGGCCTCCTGTAAATATACTATGTGGGCTTGTTCTGTCCTCACCTTCGATAATATTTTATTGCGTTTAATTGGGTTCAATAGCCCATTAACATTAAACGATACACATTTTACTTTGTCACTAACCATATGTATTTACTTGTAAGTATACCAATAAAATATTCAAAATATTCAAAATAAAACCTAACAAGTCTATATATACATATATAAATGTATGTATATATATATATATATATATATATATATATATATATATATATATATATATATATATATATATATATATATATATACATATGTATTTATACACATATATATATTTATATATATACACATACTGTATATGTGTATATAAATATATATACAGGTAAAAGCCAGTAAATTAGAATATTTTGAAAAACTTGATTTATTTCAGTAATTGCATTCAAAAGGTGTAACTTGTACATTATATTTATTCATTGCACACGGACTGATGCATTCAAATGTTTATTTCATTTAATTTTGATGATTTGAAGTGGCAACAAATGAAAATCCAAAATTCCGTGTGTCACAAAATTAGAATATTACTTAAGGCTAATACAAAAAAGGGATTTTTAGAAATGTTGGCCAACTGAAAAGTATGTAAATGAAAAATATGAGCATGTACAATACTCAATACTTGGTTGGAGCTCCTTTTGCCTCAATTACTGCGTTAATGCGGCGTGGCATGGAGTCGATGAGTTTCTGGCACTGCTCAGGTGTTATGAGAGCCCAGGTTGCTCTGATAGTGGCCTTCAACTCTTCTGCGTTTTTGGGTCTGGCATTCTGCATTCCTTTTCACAATACCCCACAGATTTTCTATGGGGCTAAGGTCAGGGGAGTTGGCGGGCCAATTTAGAACAGAAATACCATGGTCCGTAAACCAGGCACGGGTAGATTTTGCGCTGTGTGCAGGCGCCAAGTCTTGTTGGAACTTGAAATCTCCATCTCCATAGAGCAGGTCAGCAGCAGGAAGCATGAAGTGCTCTAAAACTTGCTGGTAGACGGCTGCGTTGACCCTGGATCTCAGGAAACAGAGTGGACCGACACCAGCAGATGACATGGCACCCCAAACCATCACTGATGGTGGAAACTTTACACTAGACTTCAGGCAACGTGGATCCTGTGCCTCTCCTGTCTTCCTCCAGACTCTGGGACCTCGATTTCCAAAGGAAATGCAAAATTTGCTTTCGTCAGAAAACATGACTTTGGACCACTCAGCAGCAGTCCAGCTGGTGTCGGTCCACTCTGTTTCCTGAGATCCAGGGTCAACGCAGCCGTCTAGGCTTGGCATTGTCTTGCTAAAATAAGCAGGGGCGTCCATAGTAACGTTGCTTGGATGGCAACATATGTTGCTCCAAATCCTGTATGTACCTTTCAGCGTTAATGGCGCCTTCACAGATGTGTAAGTTACCCATGTCTTGGGCACTAATACACCCCCATACCATCACAGATGCTGGCTTTTCAACTTTGCGCCTATAACCATCCGGATGGTTCTTTTCCTCTTTGGTCCGGAGGACACGACGTCCACAGTTTCCAAAAACAATTTGAAATGTGGACTCGTCATACCACAGCACACTTTTCCACTTTGTATCAGTCCATCTTAGATGAGCTCAGGCCCAGCAAAGCCGACGGCGTTTCTGGGTGTTGTTGATAAACGGTTTTCTCCTTGCATATGAGAGTTTTAACTTGCATTTACAGATGTAGCGTTTTTCTTAAACTGTTCAACAATTTGCTCACGCAAAGTGGTGACCCTCGCCCCATCCTTTTTGTGAATGACTGAGCATTTCATGGAATCTACTTTTATACCCAATCATGGCACCCACCTGTTCCCAAATTGCCTGTTCACCTGTGGGATGTTCCATATAAGTGTTTGATGAGCATTCCTCAACGTTATCAGTATTTATTGCCACCTTTCCCAACTTCTTTGTCACGTGTTGCTAGCATCAAATTCTAAAGTTAATGATTATTTGCACACAAAAAAAAGATTATCAGTTTGAACATCAAATATGTTGTCTTTCTAGCATATTCAACTGAATATGGGTTGAAAATTATTTGCAAATCATTGTATTCCATTTATATTTACATCTAACACAATTTCCCAACTCATATGGAAACGGGGTTTGTATATATGTATATATATATATATATATATATATATATATATATATATATATATATATATATATATATATATATACCGGTGTATATATATATATATATATAATATTATAAGGGCTGCAACTAACGATTCATTTCATAATCGATTAAACTGTCGATTATTACTTCGATTAATCGATTATTAATCGGATAAAAGAGATAAACTACATTTCTATCCTTTCCAGTATTTTATTGAAAAAATACAGCATACTGGTGCCATGTTCTTTCAACTTGCCAAATAAAACAAGGAAAATGTTACAAAAATGGACACTTTTGACACCCCTGCTATAGATAATAAAAAATTAAATGTGATAAATGTATCGATAAAAAGCAGAGCCTGGCGACGCATGCACGTTTCTCACAACTCTCTCGCTCTCTCTGTCTCTCCCCCTCCCTCACGAATGCTGCTGCACGTACAATTTGTTGTGTTTTTAACCTTCTTAACCCTGAACGTACATTGAAAATACACGCAACCCTAACTCAAAATGCCGGACATTTGAGGCATTTAAGAAACACCGCCCGACATCCCCGCAAAAGAGGACATGTCCGGTGAAAAGAGGATGTATGGTCATGACCTAGCCCGGTCATGACCATACGTGATCGCTACTAGCATGCTAGCAGCGATCGGTTTCACGTCCGGTGAAACCGATCGCTGCTAGTCCTATTTTGCTAGCATGCTTGCAGCTAACGGGCTGCGATAGACTGACCATACATCCTCTTTTCACAGGACATCTCCTCTTTTGCGGAGCTGTCAGGGCGGAGTTTCATAAATGCCTCAAATGTCCGGCATTTTGAGTATTGTTTACACAACGTGCAGCACGCTACTTAATATGTCCGTGTGGAAACTCGTTCGGTACACTTCCGCACCGAAACGAAACCCCCGTACCGAAACGGTTCGATACAAATACACGTACCGTTACACCCCTATCATTTTGATTATTGTTTCCCAGCTGTTTGTAAATGTTGCAGTTTATGAATAAAGGTTTAAAAAAACAAAAAAAAAAACTAGCCTCTGCGCATGCGCATAGCATAGATCCAACAAATCGATGACTAAATTAATCGCCAACTATTTTTTTAATCGATTTAATCGATTAGTTGTTGCAGCCCTAATATATATATATATATATATATATATATATATATATATATATATATATATATATATATATATATATATATATATATATTTACACACAGTCGGCAGAGTTCCAGTTGACAGAGCCCAGTTTGAAGGAGGTTGAAGAGTTCATCAAGGCAGCCCGTTCAGCATTTTCCCCGGGCCCCAGTGGTGTACCTTACCTCGTCTACAAACGCTGTCCAGGGCTTCTCAAGCATCTGTGGAAGACCTTGAAGGTGATCTGGCGAAGGGGAAGAGTGACCAACCAGTGGAGGTGTGCAGATGGAGTTTGAATCCCCAAGGAGGTGGACTCGAAAAACATCAACCAGTTTCGGACTATATCACTTCTGAGTGTGGAAGGGAAGGTGTTCTTCAGCATCGTCTCCCGAAGACTAACCGAGTTTCTCCTCAAGAACAACAACATCGACACTTCAGTGCAGAAGGGGTGGATTTCTGGAGTTCCTGGCTGTCTAGAGCACAACGGTGTCGCCACACAGCTCATCAGAGAGGCCCATGAGAGCAGAGGGGAACTTGCTGTGTTGTGGTTGGACCTGACTAACGCCTATCCCACACAAGCTAGTTGAGCTTGCGCTGCACCGCCACCATGTTCCCAGCAAGATCAAGGACTTGATCCTGGATTATTACAATAACTTCAGGGTCCGGGTCACTTCTGGGTCAATAACCTCTGACTGGCATCGCCTTGAGAAGGGAATAATAACAGGATGCACCATCTCTGTTGTCCTTTTTGCACTGGTGATGAATATAGTGGTAAAGTCTGCTGAGGTGGAATTTCAGAGCGCCTCTATCCAGATCAGGTGTTCGACAGCCCTCCATTAGAGCTTATATGGATGACCTTACCATCACAACAACATCAGTCCCAGGGAGCAGGTGGATCTTGCAGGGATTGGAGAGGCTCATTGGATGGGCCAGGGTGAGTTTCAAGCCCGCAAAGTCAAGGTCCATGGTGCTGAAGAAGGGGAAGGTGGTCGACAAATTCCGGTTCTCAATCTCAAGAACGGTCATTCTATCCATCACGGCACAACCAGTCAAGAGCTTGGGAAAGCTCTTTGACTCCAGCCTGAAGGACTCTGCTGCTATCCAGAAGTCTACTGAAGAGCTTGGATGGTGGCTCACCAAAGTAGACAAGTCTGGCCTACCTGGTAGATTCGAAGCCTGGATCTACCAACACTCCATCCTACCCAGAGTCCTGTGGCCATATGCAGTCCCAGTAACAACAGTGGGATCCTTTGAAAGGAAGTTGAGCAGATTTCTGCGGAAATGGCTGGGTCTCCCCCGCAGCCTCAACAGCGCTGCCCTGTACGGGACAAGCAACATCCTGCAGCTACCTTTCAGTGGGATCACTGAAGAATTCAAGGTGGCACGCACAAGAGAAGCCCTACATTACAGAGACTCCAGGGACTGCAAGGTGTCATCAGCCGCCATTGAAGTGAGGAAGGACGTGGCAGGCAGAAAAGGCAGTGGAGGTGGCTGAGTCACCCCTTAGGCAAAAGGCACTGGTTGGGGCCGTGGCAACAGGGAGAGCAGGCTTGGGCTACTTCCCAAAGACCCAAGTCAGCCAGGCCCGGGGCAAAGACAGACGACATCTACTCCAGGTGGAGGTACAGGCAGGCTTGGAGGAAGAGCGAGTGGGCAGGGTAGTGGGACTCCGGCAACAGGGGGCATGGACAAGATGGGAGGGCACGTTGCAGCGCAAAGTCACCTGGTCAAACATCATGCAGGCAGACCCCCACCAGGTCCGGTTCCTCGTGGCAGCAGTCTACGATTCCCTCCCTATCCCAGCAAACCTCCATGTGTGGGGGAAGAGCGAGACACCCTCCTGCTCCCTTTGCTCCAGAAGAGGCTCCTTGGAACATCTCCTCAGCAGTTGCCCAAAGTCCCTGGCTGATGGTCCCTGGCGCCATGACCAGGTACTCAAAGCAGTTGCTGAGAGCATTGCCTCAGCCATCAGCACCAGCAAGCAATACCATGCGCCAAAGAAGGCAATCTCATTCATCAAAGCTGGAGAGAGACCTCGTGCACGTCCACAGACAACAACAGGACTCCTTCACTCAGCCCCTGATTGGCAGCTACACGTTGACCTGGGAAAACAACTCAGGTTCCCCCAGCACATTGCAACAACATCTCTCTGGCCAGACATGATCATTATCTCAAAGGCTTCGGAACACCTGATCATGCTGAAACTAACAGTGCCGTGGGAGGAGCAGATTGAGGAAGCCAACAAAAGGAAACGTGCCAAGTATCAGGAACTGGTGGAGGAGTGCAGGGGCTGGAGGACTTTCTATGAGCCAATAGAAGTTTGCTGCCGTGGCTTTGCAGGACCACATTCAATTCTATCCACATTCCACATTAAATTCTATCCTTGCCTTCTTTTGATATAGCTGAGATAATTGCCTCCCTCCAACTAAGTGGTGTTTGTGCCTTTTTTAAGACCCAATTCAATGTGGGGAGTAAAACAGGTATTAATTATTTTTTTAATTTCTTATACCACTCAGCCATGTAACCGTCTGATCCTGGCGATTTACTTAATTTAAGCCTACTAATTGCAACTTTTAATTCATTTTCAGTTATATCTGCAGATATTGTTTGGTTTTGTTTTTCATCTAAAATAGGTAAATCCAGAGAGTTCAGGAAGCTGTGAATTTGGGTTAATGCTCCTACTAGAGACCTCGGAGTATAAAGTTTTATAAAAATGTTCGAGGGCTTCCTGAATTTCATTTGGTTTAGTTTTTATCTCTTTTGTTCTTGGATCCCTGATTTTATGAATTGTGTTTTCCGCTATCTTTTTTTTTAGTTTCCAGGCCAATATTTTCATGGACTTAGAGCCACTTTCATAGTGTCTCTGTTTCAAAAACATTAGATTTTCTTTTTTTTTTTGTGTGGCCAAACTGTTGATTTCATTCCTAGTATTTCTTATTTCACTTAATGTATCCTGTGCGAAATCTAGTTTGTGTTTTCTTTGTAATTCTTTTAGTTTGTTTTTTAAGTCATTTGATTTTGTATTCTCATTTTTTTTCTTAAATTAAGATATTGCTATAATTTTCCCTCTTAAAACAGCCTTCAGGGTGTCCCATAACATGGGAGGCGAAATCTCTCCTGTGTCATTAAACTCCAAGAAGAGACTAATTTCAGATTTAATTTGTGTCTTAAAGGATAGGTCATTCAGCAGACTTGAGTTTAGTTTCCATGTATTATTTTTTGCCCTCAGATTAAAGTCAATAGATAGATATATAGGTGCATGGTCACTTAGATCTATCGTCCCAATTTTACAGGTGCATATTTTATCTTTATCCTTTCCAAATGTTAGAAAATAATCTATTCCTGTATAAAGACAATGCAGAGCAGAGAAATAAGTATAATCCCTTCTATCTGGGAAAAAGTCTCGCCATATGTCAATTAAGCCTACTTCCTCAAAAAGTGTGTTTACTTTCCTATAAAGGAGTTTAACGTTATGTATTTGTATACTAGATGAGTCCAATTTTGGCTGTAAATGTATATTTAAATCCCCACCACAAATCAAAAGACTTTCAGTTTAAGTTACCATAATATTGGTGATTTTTTTGGAAGAAATTAATATCACTCCCAGGGGGTGCATAGACATTCAGTAAGGTGATTGGGTTTCCATCTATCTTTCCCTTTACTAAAATAAATCTCCCCACCTTATCACCAAATTCCAGTACTTTTTCAAAATGTAGCTTTTTTTGAGATGAGGATTGCAACTCCTCTCCTATGTCCTAATTTATATGACGAAAAAAACAAATGAGTGAAGCCCATTCTCTTTAGTTTTACTTGCTCCTTGTCAGTCAAATGGGCCTCCTGTAAATATACTATGTGGGCTTGTTCTGTCCTCACCTTCGATAATATTTTATTGCGTTTAATTGGGTTCAATAGCCCATTAACATTAAACGATACACATTTTACTTTGTCACTAACCATATGTATTTACTTGTAAGTATACCAATAAAATATTCAAAATATTCAAAATAAAACCTAACAAGTCTATATATACATATATAAATGTATGTATATATATATATATATATATATATATATATATATATATATATATATATATATATATATATATATATATATATATATATATATACATATGTATTTATACACATATATATATTTATATATATACACATACTGTATATGTGTATATAAATATATATACAGGTAAAAGCCAGTAAATTAGAATATTTTGAAAAACTTGATTTATTTCAGTAATTGCATTCAAAAGGTGTAACTTGTACATTATATTTATTCATTGCACACGGACTGATGCATTCAAATGTTTATTTCATTTAATTTTGATGATTTGAAGTGGCAACAAATGAAAATCCAAAATTCCGTGTGTCACAAAATTAGAATATTACTTAAGGCTAATACAAAAAAGGGATTTTTAGAAATGTTGGCCAACTGAAAAGTATGTAAATGAAAAATATGAGCATGTACAATACTCAATACTTGGTTGGAGCTCCTTTTGCCTCAATTACTGCGTTAATGCGGCGTGGCATGGAGTCGATGAGTTTCTGGCACTGCTCAGGTGTTATGAGAGCCCAGGTTGCTCTGATAGTGGCCTTCAACTCTTCTGCGTTTTTGGGTCTGGCATTCTGCATCTTCCTTTTCACAATACCCCACAGATTTTCTATGGGGCTAAGGTCAGGGGAGTTGGCGGGCCAATTTAGAACAGAAATACCATGGTCCGTAAACCAGGCACGGGTAGATTTTGCGCTGTGTGCAGGCGCCAAGTCCTGTTGGAACTTGAAATCTCCATCTCCATAGAGCAGGTCAGCAGCAGGAAGCATGAAGTGCTCTAAAACTTGCTGGTAGACGGCTGCGTTGACCCTGGATCTCAGGAAACAGAGTGGACCGACACCAGCAGATGACATGGCACCCCAAACCATCACTGATGGTGGAAACTTTACACTAGACTTCAGGCAACGTGGATCCTGTGCCTCTCCTGTCTTCCTCCAGACTCTGGGACCTCGATTTCCAAAGGAAATGCAAAATTTGCATGGTTGGGTGATGGTTTGGGGTGCCATGTCATCTGCTGGTGTCGGTCCACTCTGTTTCCTGAGATCCAGGGTCAACGCAGCCGTCTACCAGCAAGTTTTAGAGCACTTCATGCTTCCTGCTGCTGACCTGCTCTATGGAGATGGAGATTTCAAGTTCCAACAGGACTTGGCGCCTGCACACAGCGCAAAATCTACCCGTGCCTGGTTTACGGACCATGGTATTTCTGTTCTAAATTGGCCCGCCAACTCCCCTGACCTTAACCCCATAGAAAATCTGTGGGGTATTGTGAAAAGGAAGATGCAGAATGCCAGACCCAAAAACGCAGAAGAGTTGAAGGCCACTATCAGAGCAACCTGGGCTCTCATAACACCTGAGCAGTGCCAGAAACTCATCGACTCCATGCCACGCCGCATTAACGCAGTAATTGAGGCAAAAGGAGCTCCAACCAAGTATTGAGTATTGTACATGCTCATATTTTTCATTTTCATACTTTTCAGTTGGCCAACATTTCTAAAAATCCCTTTTTTGTATTAGCCTTAAGTAATATTCTAATTTTGTGACACACGGAATTTTGGACTTTCATTTGTTGCCACTTCAAATCATCAAAATTAAATGAAATAAACATTTGAATGCATCAGTCTGTGTGCAATGAATAAATATAATGTACAAGTTACACCTTTTGAATGCAATTACTGAAATAAATCAAGTTTTTCAAAATATTCTAATTTACTGGCTTTTACCTGTATATGTGTATATATATATACATATATGTATATATATACACATATATAAGTGTGTATATAGATATATGTCTATATACATACAGTATATACATACATATGTGTGTTTATATACACATACTGTATACATATGTATGTAATACATATACATATATGCATATGTAAATATATGCATATGTATATATTTAAATATGGAGATATATATATATATATATATATATATATATATATATATATATATATATATATATATATATTAGGGCTGTGAATCTTTGGGTGTCCCACGATTCGATTCAATATCGATTCTTGGGGTCACGATTCGATTCAAAATCGATTTTTTTTTTTCTCAATTCAACACGATTCTCGATTCAAAAACGATTGTTTTCCCGATTCAAAAGGATTCTCTGTTCATTCAATACATAGGATTTCAGCAGGATCTACCCCAGTCTGCTGACATGCAAGCAGAGTAGTAGATTTTTGTAAAAAGCTTTTATAATTGTAAAGGACAATGTTTTATCAACTGATTGCAATAATGTAAATTTGTTTTAACTATTAAATGAACCAAAAATATGACTTATTTTATCTTTGTGAAAATATTGGACACAGTGTGTTGTCAAGCTTATGAGATGCGATGCAAGTGTAAGCCACTGTGACACTATTGTTCTTTTTTTTTTTTTTTTTTTATAAATGTCTAATGATAATGTCAATGAGGGATTTTTAATCACTGCTATGTTGAAATTGTAACTAATATTGATACTGTTGTTGATAATATTCATTTTTGTTTCACTACTTTTGGTTTGTTCTGTGTCGTGTTTGTGTCTCCTCTCAATTCCTCTGTTTATTGCAGTTCTGAGTGTTGCTGGGTCGGGTTTGGTTTTGGAATTGGATTGCATTGTTATGGTATTGCTGTGTATTGTTTTGTTGGATTGATTAATTTTAAAAAATAAAATAAAATAAATAAATTTTTTAAATAACAAAAAAAAACAAAAAACGTTTTTTTAAAAATGAGAATCGATTCTGAATCGCACAAAGTGAGAATTGCAATTCGAATTCAAATCGATTTTTTCCCACACCCCTAGTATGTATGTACGTACGTGTGTATATGTATGTGTATATATGTATTTATATGCATATGTATACATGTATGTGTATACAGTATATGTATATGTATTTATATGCATACTGTATGTATATATGCATATGTATGCTGCCCACTGCTCCCCTCACCTCCCAGGGGGTGAACATGGGGATGGGTCAAATGCAGAGGACAAATTTCACCACACCTAGTGTATGTGTGACAATCATTGGTACTTTAACTTATATATGAATCTGTATATACTGTATGTGTATGTATTTATTTGCATATGTGTACATGTATATATATGTATATGTATATTAGTGTAGGGGAGCGGTTCCACGCTGTGTATGGAGACACATAATTAGCTGAAAACCGCTTTTCAGGGAGACAGGATCAGCATTTGTGATTGTCGTTAAAGGGCATTAATCGACAATGACCAATTTTACTTTTTCACAAAAATCGTCCGATACCGGTTGGTGATATCTTGAGCGTTTGATGAGGCAATTGTAGGCACTGCTGAAATTAATCCACCCATATGATGGTGTTTGAAGCAATTTATTATTGAACCCTTTGCACATTAGGAGCAGAACTTAAAGCAGAACTTAGAAATCTTGTAGAAGTCTGGCTTAAATTGTATAATTGAAATGAATATATTTAAATGTAAATAAATGCAGCTGAGATAGGCTCCAGCACCCCCCACGACCCCGGACGGGACAAGCGGTAGAAAATGGATAGATGGATAAATATAATGTTGTTATAAAAACAATCAGAAAAAAACATTAAAAAAACTTTAAATGTGTTTTTCCTAAATCTTATTTTTAATCATTTTTAAATAGACATTTTTTAGGCTATCCCTGCGCTGACTCACTGTACGAATAAGCCAGCAGCCAAGAGGAGCTTTTGTAACATCTAACCTGTTTTAAAATGTTTTTTAATAACTTTTACACTCAATATATTGCGAGAATCGAATTGTGAGTTGTTGATTCACATTCAATATGTATGATCTCCCAAAATTTAGTAGGACGAAAATGAATGAAGCCATTTTTAGTGTCTCAAAATGAAACTATACCATTACTTGCCAAACCTTGCCATTTTTCTGTGAAAGTCAAGCACAATCTCCGTTGATTTGTAATTAAAATGTAAAACATTCCCAACAACTAATGCAAAGCGAATTATTTGTTCCAGGTTCAGATTTGCATTAGATGTATTAGCAATGTTTAACATTAACATTTCTATCCTATCATACCAGCATAAACAGTCAGTAATAAAACTAAATAAGACAGTCAAACAAAAACTACTTTGATGCCTGGAAAGCACAGAATGGTGTTTGTAGAGCGATACTTTCACCTATTTAAGAATAATTGTGTCGTTTGAAAGCATCAATGGCAGAGGTCTTGAGCTTGGAGGTTGCTTGTTAAGTATTTATTGTAATGGAAACTCAAGGGTTGATTGTGTAATGGGAAAAAAATACGCATTTTCAGCACAGTAATAATGTGCCATTTGTTGTAAAGATTCTCAGGTCATTTTCATGCTAGCCATTAATGAAAATGTCAGCATACTACTAGGGTAGCATGTAGAACCAGGACAGCAGAGCTAAACCTTCGCTTGGGCTGCTGATGTTGATTATTTTTGTAATTGAGTAATCTATGGATTACTTTGTTTGAATAATAGAGTAGTCGGACACAGCAACCTTTATACCCTCAATGTGTATTTCAGGGAAAATAGTTAAGATAAACAAAAAAAAATCTGCTTGCCATACGTAACTTTCATTCTACTTTCTAATAAATGCACATCGCCAACATTGAAATTGCACTTTTCTGCATGTGTGCATATATACTCCTGTCATAAAAACTTTCTGCAGTTTGCCACGCCACAGATCACGACACTCACGTGACACTGTTCTCGTGTGCGCTCTATTGCAACGTTTGTGCATAAACTATGTTCCAGGCACTCCCTGTGGCCTGGATTTTACAATTTTTATTAGTTACTCAAACAATTAATCATCCATCCATCCATCCATTTTCTACCGCTTATTCCCTTTGGGGTCGCGGGGGGCGCTGGAGCCTATCTCAGCTACAATCGGGCGGAAGGCGGGGTACACCCTGGACAAGTCGCCACCTCATCGCAGGGCCAACACAGATAGACAGACAACATTCACACTCACATCCACACACTAGGGCCAATTTAGTGTTGCCAATCAACTTATCCCCAGGTGCATGTCTTTGGAAGTGGGAGGAAGCCGGAGTACCCGGAGAGAACCCACGCAGTCACGGGGAGGACATGCAAACTCCACACAGAAAGATCCCGAGCCCGGGATTGAACCCAAGACTACTCAGGACCTTCGTATTGTGAGGCAGATGCACTAACCCCTCTACCACCGTGCTGCCCCACAGTTCCCCTTGTGTTTTATACAAGATTGCATTTGTTTTTTTGAGCTATCTGTTAAAAAATACAAGTTCCTACAGTATCCTACTGCATCAGTTTGAATCATCTGAAAGGTGTATTACCCTATCATAATGCAAGATAGTTGGAGTATTCAGTTTCTGATTATGGTCGTCTCTTGGATTTGGCTACATTTTACAATTATATTTAAATGAGCCACAACTCTTTTCTTTTCTTTAACAATGGTTTCGCCTCTCGAAGGCTGTCAAGAGCGACACCTTGAGAACAAGCCACTGTCAAAGAACATCTTTTCCACTCATTTGAAGCTTGAACCTATTAACTTTCCTCAAGGGAGAGCATTGTGTTGAGCTGCAACACTCAGCATGGAAACCAGGCAGACAATGGGTGTGATTGAGGAAAAGGAAAATAGAAGACATTATTGAATGTTAATCACATCTTTTTTTTAACTGACATTGAACATTGTAATTACCTGGCTACATACAAAGTGTGTGTGTGTGTGCATCTGTTTGTGTGTGTGTGTGTGACTCTGGAAGCAAGGTAGGCTCATCAGATTCTCACTGTGGCAGAAAAAAGGTAAGTGGCTATCAGGGCACCCGACCCTGTCTGGATGAATCCCTCCTGTCGCAGCGCCGTGAGCTCCTTCCATATGGAGAGGGGCCTAATTATCCCCCACCAATGACTGAATCAACATTTGATTATATCCTCCCTAAGGCTGCCCTGAAAGGCTCTATTCAAAGACTTGCACAATCAAAAATGGTTGTTATATGCTAATGATAAATGTATTTTAATTTTGAACACAACTACTCAGAAGCAAAACCAATGGGGTTTTATGCATTTTAGTATCCATTTTCTCTTTTTATATAGTATTTTAATGTCCTCCTTTTATTGATTAGTATTTTAGTATCTGAATCTATCCATCCATCCATCCATCCATCTATCTTCTTCTGATTATCCGAGGTGGGGTCGCCGGAGCAGCAGTGCAAGCAGTAAGCCCAGACTTTCCTCTCCCCAGCCACTTCGTCCAGATCCTCTCGGAGGATCCAGAGCAGTTCCCAGGCCAGCTGGGAGACATAGTCTCCCCAACATGTCATGTGCCTTCCCCGTGGCCTCCGACTGGCCAGACGTGCCCTAAACACCCTTCCAGGAGGGCATCTGGGGAGCATCCTGAGTAGATGCCCTAACTGAGTCCAGGTCAGCAGCACACCATCCCCACCAAGCATGGTGTTGACAGTGCACTGCTTCCCCCTTCTGAGACTGCAAATGGTGGTCCAGAATCGCTTCGAAGCTGTCCGGAAGTCGTTTTCATGGCTTCTCCGAACTCCTCCCATGTACGAATTCTTGCCTCTGCGACCGCCAAAGCCGCAAGCCACTTAGCCTGATAGTACTTGTCTGCTGCCTCTGTAGTCCCATAGATCAAAAGGACCCAATAGTACTCCTTCTTCAGCTTGACTGCAGGTCTTGGGATTACCGCCACAGCAGGCACCAACCACCTTGAAGCCACAGCTCCGATCGGCTGCTTCAACAATAGAGGCACGGAACATGGTCACTCGGACTCAATGTCCAGCGCCTCGCTCATGACATACTTGCCAACCTTGAGACCTCCGATTTCGGGAGATGGGGGTGGGGGGCGGGGGCCGTGGTGGGGCGGGGGGCGTGGCTGGGGGCGTGGTTAAGATATATATATATATATATATATATATATATATAAGAAATACTTGACTTTCAGTGAATTCTAGCTATATATAATTTTTTTTATTATATATATATATATATATATATATATATATATATAAAATAAATACTTGAATTTCAGTGTTCATTTATTTACACATATACACACACATAACACTCCTCTACTCATTGTTGAGTTAAGGGTTGAATTGTCCATCCTTGTTCTATTCTCTGTCACTATTTCAGAACACACACATTATACAAATATACATTATAAAATCAATAAGAAAACGGGAGCTCTAATTTGGGAGTCTGAATTAGGATCAGAAGTTCCTATATAAACATTGCGTACTCACGTCGCCATTTTGTATTGATTACTGCAGCTGTGCACTGGATTCATTCACAAATACAAACTACAACTCACAAACACTTTAGAGTTAGGCTCCACCATCAGAATGTGTACTTAAACTTATAAAGATCACATGGATATTATTCAGTGAGTTGATTCACCAAAACTAACCTGTTATACATGAGGAAAAAGCACACAGGATGTTTCAATTGTTCACAGACTGGTCGCTCTCATCAGAATGACAAGACACTTTCGGTCTGCAGGTGATAGCATTCAATTGGGAAGAAACGCCCTACTGCCCCCTACTGACCAATGTGAATACTGATAAATGTGTAATGACAGCTCCAAAAACGAATTCAAACCACAAAATAAAATAAATAAATCAACACAAAAATGTGACACATTATGGGTGGGTCACATATGCATAAGAAACCAAGAACTCGCCCTCGATCATTCTACAGTTATAACGTGATTGGGCAGGCATGCTGTTTATATTTTGGGGGGAAGCAGACGTGAGAACAGGCTGTCAACACGTCACTCAGGTCCGCATGGAGCTGGAGGGGGCGTGGCCTCCAGCTCCGCCTGAATTTCGGGAGATTTTCGGGAGAAAATTTGTCCCGGGAGATTTTTGGGAGAGGAGCTGAATTTCGGGAGTCTCCCGGAAAATCCGGGAGGGTTGGCAAGTATGGCTCATGACATGTTCGAAGTTCTTCCGCAGGTGGGAATTGAAATTCTCTCTGACAGGAGTCTCTGCTAGTCAGCTCAATTTTGTTTCATCTGCCCACAGAACTTTCCTCCAGAAGGTCTTATCTTTCTCCATGTGATGTCAGATGAAACAAAAATCGAGCTGTTTGGCCACAATACCCAGCAATATGTTTGGAGGAGAAAAGGTGAGGCCTTTAATCCCAGGAACACCTACCTACCGTCAAGCATGGTGGTAGTAGTAATATGCTCTGGGCTTGTTTTGCTGCCAATGGAACTGGTGGTTTAAATGGGACAATGAAAAAGGAGGATTACTTCCAAATTCTTCAGGACAACCTAAAATCATCAGGCTGGAGGTTGGGTCTTGGGCGCAGTTAGGTGTTCCAACAGAACAATGACCCCAAACACACATCAAAAGTGGTAAAGGAATGGCTAAATCAGGCTAGAATTAAAGTTTTGGAATGGCCTTCCCAAAGTCCTGATTTAAACGTGTGGACAATGTTGAAGAAACAAGTCCTTGTCAGAAAACCAACAAATTTAGCTGAACTACACCAATTTTGTCAAGAGGAGTGCTCAAAAATTTAACCAGAAGCTTGCCAGAAGCTTGTGGATGGCTACCAAAAGCGCTTTATTGCAGTGAAACTTGCCAAGGGACATCTAACCAAATATTAACATTGCTGTATGTATACTTTTGACCCAGCAGATTTGGTCACATTTTCAGTAGACCCATAATAAATTCATAAAAGAACCAAACTTCATGAATGTTTTTTGTGACCAACAAGTATGTGCTCCAATCACTCTATCACAAAAAAATAAGATTTGTAGAAATTATTGGAAACTCAAGACAGCCATGACATTATGTTCTTTACAAGTGTATGTAAACTTTTGACTACAACTGTATTATCCTAACTGACCTTTTTTGTAACACGGGTCATGACTGTAGTGTACCTCTGTAATTATTTCCCCATATTTCCCCATATTTCTGCACAATAACTCAGATATGGTAACACTCCCGAGCAGTAGAGAATATGGAGTGATTTTTGGTCTAGAACATATTTTGCTTTATTCATTGAAATATTTCTTGCCGCCTTATGTTGTATATTTTTTATATGAGATTTCCTGTTCATTTTATCACCTATTATCACACCCCAAAATGTGGTGTGTATTCTGTCTATTTGTATTTGTTTGACTTTCTTATCGACTGTTACCGAGTAGCATTATTTTAGATTTACTGAGATTTAGAGAGAGTCCGTTTTTGTTTAACTATCTTTTTAATTTGTTCATTTATTCTGATATTGTTTGTATGAGCTTCTGTGTGTTCTCTCCTGAACAAAACACAGTTGTGTCGTCTGCAAATAACACTAACTTTAAGTCCTTCATAATTTTACAAATGTTGTTTGTATAAAGATTAAACCATTTTGGTGGGTACGCCGCAAGATATATTTAGTGCTGTTGACATATTTTCACCTAACTTTACGTATTGCTTTCTGTTGGTTAAGTAGCTTTTCATCCATCCATCCATCCATTTTCTACCGCTTGTCCCTTTCGGGGTCGTGGGGGGTGCTGGAGCTTATCTCAGCTGCATTTGGACGGTAGGCGAGGTACACCCAGTTCAAAACCAATCCTCCTATGCCATACTGTTCTAATTTGTTTATTAAGATATTATGATTAATCGTGTCAAATGCTTTTGTTAGATCCATAAATACTGTTGCTGCACACTGTTTACCATCTATCGCATTAGTAATTTCCTCTGTTATTTTGATTAATGCCCTTGATGTTTAAATGTTGGCTCTGTAACCATATTGGTTCTCTGTGAGTGTTCCACTTTTATTCGTTAATTAGTCGTATGTGTTGTTGAATAATTTTCCAATGATTTTCAAAAATTGTGGTAGTAAATAAACAGGCCTGTAAATTGTTGTCTCGAGTCTTGTTAATCGGTACAATTTTTGTTATTTTCATTTCATCTGGGAATGTGCCAGTTTGAAATGATAAATTGTTGTTATACATCAATTGTTCTGTAATTTCTTCAATAACTGTTTTTATCACTTTCATAGCAATTCCATGACAGTCAGTTGAGGTCTTGGATTTACATTTCTTTACAATTTTGATTATTTTCTCTACTGTCACATTATTGAGGAACATGGAGTTGAGCACCGTGTTGCTCTTGTGCAGTTTTTGTTCTTGTCTAGTAATTGACAGTAATATTATTTTCTACATGTTTGTAATATGCTGGTTAGTTTGTAAGTACTTTTTTTACCTTTTTTTTCCTGTATAGATCTTTGTATTTATAATGTTCTATAAAGTGTATTATTTTTTGTTAGATGCATTTTTCAGTCACTTTGTCATCCATGGTTGATTGCTCATATGGTTTTTTTATGAGTTGTTTCCATTAACAATGTTTGTCATAAATCATCATGAAAGTATAAAAAAAATACCATATTCATAATCTACATAATTTTTACTGTACACGTGTCCCATTGTTGTTCTTTGAGATCATTCTTTAAAGTGTTCATACTTTCCTCTGGGCATATTCTTTGAAATTTATTTTTGTTATCTATGCTCCACCTCTTGTAGTTTCCTTCATATATTGTTAAAACTGGTAAATGATCACTGATGTCGGTTATTAGCAGACCACTTGTAGTATTATCAAAATCATTTGTAAAAATAATATCAATAAGAGTGGCACAGTGACTTGTGATTCTGCTTGGTCTTGTGATATTAGCTTGTGATTTTAACTTATACTATACATCTTATCTATGAAGTCATCAATATTCTTTTGCTTGTTAGGGTTCTAGATGTCAATATTGATATCCCCCACATATGAATATTACCTTCTGTCTCATTTCTGTAAAACATTTGTTAATCCAGTCCTCAAACCTTCCAATGTTTGACTGAGGTGTTCGATATATACAACTGAGAAATACATTTTTGTTTTTTTCATGACATATTTCAATCATTATGCATTCCAAGATATTTTAATTGCAAATGAAATATTTTTCACCACTTTGTAATCCAGATGTTTATCCACATACATAGCTACTCATCCACTCTTATTGTTTCTGTTGATGAAGTTTAGTTCATATCCTTCCAGGTCAAAATCTATTTCTGTCTCCTCCTTAATCCAGGTTCTTGAGATCGCAATTACTTTAAAAATGTTATTTGAATTGATTCAGATAGTGTTGAATGTTATTGGTGTTTGTATACAAACTTCTGCTATTGATGTGAATAATTATTAGTTTGTTGTTGGATGCAATATTTGTATTTTATTGTTCTGTTGTGTAGTAGGAGCATTTATTGTCAATGTGTGAGGAAAAAGTTTGTGGTCGGATTTGTGTCCTTCTCAAAGTCCTGTTGTTTCATGTCTTATTGATTCATTGTCCATGTGTAGTGTCTGTCTAGTTCTTCCTTGCTTCTTTACTGCCAACGCCTTTGCTTCCACGGGAGAGCCAATCAGTTTAATAAATATTTTACATTTTGTTACCCAGTTGTGCTGTATTTTTTGCTGTTTTCTTAGTTATCTTGCTTTTTTAGTAAGCATTCTTATTCCCAAGGCGGTCATTCACTTAGACATTTGTTCTGTTCAGTTTGCATCCCTGTTTCAAAAGTGTGATTTTATTCTTTCTGTTCACAAACCTCGTTTTGATAGCAGGTCTGTCGTTCTAAGTTGTGTATTCGCCGGTCATTTTCTGGATTAAATTCAAAAAACTTTATTAATCCCTCAAGGGGCAATTCGTATTGAGAAGCAGGTTGACGTGGTTCGTATAGCCTACACATGGCCCACAATAAATAGTCAATAAATATATAAACAATACAACCCTCTGAATAATTTAAAAGTTTTAGACTCTGAGTGCAGAGAGGACGAATGATTTGGAGAAGTGATTTGTTTTACACAATGGAAGGGCATAACTTCACCCTGAAGGCAACAGAGAGAATTCACCCGCAAGGACATGGCTCGGCAAGGCTAAAATGCTCTTTGCTTTTCGGAGGGTTTTGCTGGTTACAGAAGAAGTTTAAGTCTCCAAGTTTTACTCCGGTATTCTTAGCGCAAGACTTAACAATACTAGTCAGGCTGTTTCGGTCCTTCACTAAAAGACAGTGAAACCAACAAATATAAGAAAAATACATAATTCACACGTACATTCTGGAAGCGTAATGATTTTACCTCCTCCAGAAGACAGAGGATCTGCTTCTGCTGTGTCCTGACAGCAGTCACCTCCTCTGGCAAGAAGTTGAGAGATTTCTTTGTCTTTGACCTCTTCAGCAACAATTGTTCTCTTTGGTGGCATGATGGTAATGACCCAGGGCAAATCTTGATTCTCTGATTTGTCAATCAACTGTCCGCAGCCCGTCAGCTGTCAACTGTTAGCGCCGTTTGGGTAGCTGTTGGGTGTTCAGCGCCGAAACAGTGGTAACTTTAAGTCCACTTTGAATTCTAAGTATGTCAATGACAATCAAAAATGCATACCCAAAAACGTTTTTTCTTTTGAGGTTTGTTATCCAATATCGTTTGTCAGTTAATCCAGAAAAAAGGTTGTTTTCACAGCAGTTGCAAGCACAGACGCAATGCACGACTAGATGGCGAGCACAAAAGTCCAATAACAAAACGTCACTCAGGTTCAGATCCGGATGGCCGTTTCTCCCAATCACGCCTCTCCAGGTTTCACTGTTGTTGCGAATGAGAGCGTTGAAGTCCCCCAGCAGAACAAGGGAATCGCCTGGGTGAGCACTCTCTAGTACTCTCTCCAGTCAATCAGAAAAGGGCGGATACTCTGAACTGATGTTTGGTGCGTAAGCACAATCAACCATCAAGACCCGGCCCCTCACCTGAAGGCGGAGGGAAGCTACCTTCTCGTCTACTGGGTTGAACTCCAATGTACAATATTGCCACCGTCGCCTCTCACTGCTTGCAACACCAGAGTGGAAGAGAGTCCAGCCCATCTCGAGAAGACTGGTGCCAGAGCCCTTGCTGTGCATTGAATTGAGTCTGACTAGATACAGCCGTAACTTCTCCACTTCGCGCACCAGCTCAGGCTCCTTCCCCCCAGCGAAGTGACGTTCCACGTCCCAAGAGCTAACTTCTGTAGCCGAGGATCGGACCGCCAAGGGCCCTGCCGCCTAGCTCACAGAGCACCCGACCTCTATGCCTCTTCCTATGTGTGGTGAGCAAATTGGAGGGGTACCCACGTTGCCTTTTCGGGCTGTGCCTGGGCGGGCTTCATGGGTACATCGAGCCATCGAGCCTCACCGCCACGCCTGGTTCCATAGGGGGGCTCGGTGACCCGCGTCTGGGTGAGGGAAAACTGTCTTTGTTTGTTTATTTTCATAGAGGTCTTTGAGCTGTTCTTTGTCTGGTCTCTCACCTAGGACCTGTTTGTCCTGGGAGACCCTACCAAGAGGCATAAAACCCCCAGACAACATAGCTCCTAGGATCATTGGGACACTCATACCATACAAGGTGGCAGAGAGGAGGAATTTGAATCATCAGAATTATTTTAATGTGCATTTACTGACATAATTCTATGCTGACTGGCCGTGCTGAAACAAAGTTTGCATATAAGTTCCGGGCAATCCATGCTGTCTGCACTTTATACTATTTTTATTAGTGACACTCAAACAATTAATCAAGCAACAGTAATGAAATCGAAGCTTTTTTGTAATCGATTAATCGTTAATTAAGCCGCTATGAGTTTTTTAATGTATGCTTTTTCTTGTGTCTTTTCTAGTCAGCGAAATTTGGCTGAAATCACAGAGTTGATCCACACAGCTTTCCTGGTGCATCGTGGAATTGTCAATTTGAAAGAACTGACGGTTTGTGATGGCCCACTGAAGGACATGGAGTTTGGCAATAAGATGGCTGTTCTGAGCGGTGACTTCCTGCTTGCAAATGCTTGTACTGGATTAGCCCAGTTGAACAACACTAAGGTAATCTACTGTATGTGTCATTAAAAATAATTAACTGCACCTGTGATTAAGAATATTATACAGTGCAAAATAGTACAGTAAAACGTTTCTGTAAATGCGGTCCAGTTTATACCGACAACTCCTCAACATCCAACATATTTATTTTATTACTAGAATAAGTCCGACTTTGAAATACAATACATAGTTGACCGCTGTTTGCATAAAATTTGAGACCCAAAAGTGTAATTTCTATGAAAAATCGGTGTGTTTGTCAATATGTTGTGATATCGTCAACGTCCTCATTATCGCTAAGTGACATAGCTACTGTCTAGTTACACAGCATTTAAACATGCACACAGCGCAAAAGTAAGATACAAAATAAAAGTATTAACCTAGCTAGGTTAACATGGACTTTACTCATAATTTAGTTTTTGTTGTTAACTACCAAAATAAAGGTTTACAAACGCATACATTTCATTGAAGTCTAGACCTAGTGTTCCACAAACTTACAACAGCTCTCTGGAAATTTAATCTGAATGATGATGAGGCACAAACTAGCCTTTAATTGTTGTCAAGAAAAAGCACCTTGTACTCCACACTTCATGTGGCTAGCACACTTTATAAAATAGAGATGTGCCGATCGGACCCCGATCAGTATTTTCATAAAAAAGTATGTGATCACCATTGTTGATTAATGTTTTTCAATGCTGATCACAAATCCCCTCTGGCTGTTACATTATACATTTTGAGTCCCCCAGCTTACAGGCTATCAGTTAATCATGTAGGTCCACACACAGTGTGAAGGTTCGCCCCTAAGTTAGTTTTTTTCACCGACACTGCATTTCTTGTTATTCTAAGGAGGACAAGGCTAAACATGTTACACGCCGAGTTAAACAACACAAGAAAAAAGTGCTTAGTGTAGATGGAACAGCGTTACAGCAGAAAGTAAGCAGCTGTTAACAGGAAATTAATAGGAGTCTACAGAGTAGTAGAACAACTGTTGGTGTGTCAGCATTGTCACGGCCATAAGTACACAATACGTAAGGAGAAGGTGGATCAATCCATAAATTGGTAGTATCAGTATTTGATTGATTAGAATTATACTTTTTTTTCGGAAAACAACTTTTTTGTTGTTGTTTTTTTAATGTTTTCGAACTAAGGAAATAATTGCCTGGACACAAGAGGACTTTGAGTTTAAAAGTCAAAGGATTTAAATGAGTAGTAGATAGTAGTTTTTGCTCTTTTTTAGTTGTTGTGTACTACTATGTTTTGATAAAAAAAATGATTGTAACAAACGCTAGTTTTAATATTGTGTTGATATTGTTAAACTGTAAATAGCACTCATCATAAATACCTTTACAGTTAATACATGTGATTGGTATCGGTATTGGTATTAGCCGATACCAGGCAGATGCCACTGCCTCCTATTGCCCATCCTCTGAATCACAGCTCAGAATCATACACAATACACCTGTCGCTACAATATCATACAAAAACAGAATAATCCAATTTTAAATATGCATGAATGGAGCAAAACAATGTCAGCAAACTGTCAATGGTAAAAATATTTTTTTATTATCGATTCTGTATTTTAAACATACAGTTAGAATATGGTACAGCACATATCTTCAGTTTCTCATTACAAAATGTCTGAAAAGGACAACAAGAAGATTTAATTGAAAGCTGTAAATCATCATCAGTAGGGCTGGGCAAAATTATCTATTATGGATATCGTTTAGATTTTGCAATATCGATTACCAAAAGATCAGGTAGGTAGGTAAGTCTTTATTGTCATTGCACAAGTACAACGAAACTTTGTTTTCAGCACAAACCCGTTCAAGATTAGACAAACAAACAGTGTACAGGGTTACATAACAGGAACGCTGATGGGTCGCCACAAGGCACCCCGTAAAAGATGGGAAAAAGGTAAACACTGGGGAAGATTGAGTAAAAAAATACAATTTAGACTGGGCTCCTAAGGGGGCCCAATTTGGAGTGGGGAAAAAACCTCCATAGCAAAGCACATATACATATTACAACGTATATCTCGAGATATCTAGCAACAGAGGAGAGGGAGTGGGGGGCCATAGTGGCTGGCTGCAGCTCTCAGGCACTGCCC
Source organism: Nerophis lumbriciformis (assembly GCF_033978685.3). Lineage (NCBI taxonomy): Eukaryota > Metazoa > Chordata > Actinopteri > Syngnathiformes > Syngnathidae > Nerophis > Nerophis lumbriciformis. The sequence continues at coordinate 19,656,143 of NC_084555.2, read as the reverse complement.
ATCCGTCCATCACCCCTATGGGATTTGCGTCAAGGGCGTTGGATTGGGGCTGGGGTATGTGTGTGTGGCGTATATTTTTTGTGGATGCATATGTGTGTGTAAGCCTGCAGTGTATCTCGGTTCCGCGGCCTTGATGTTGTGCAGCCGATAGTCCAAAGTCAGCAACAACAGGTGTGTGTCCTTGAGAGACAAGAAGGGAGTTTGTTGTGTCTTCGCCGCACTGTCTTTCGGGAGAGTCTCGAAACCAGGGAAACAATCCAAGTTAGAATGTTTTGTATGCGAGTGAAAATAGAATTTGCTTTTCACTCTAAATTGTCTATGACTGGTCCTCAAAATTCACCCTGCAGGGCAGACAGTCCGATGTGATCCAAATCACAAGAGTGTCCACAGTTCTTCCCGCATCCTCCAATCATTTTTGGCAGCTTTGGGCTACTTTAAAGACTGCTAGCAACTTCCAATTTGTCGACAAACTAGAGCAACGCTTACTCCAATCAGCAGATGTCCTGTTGTCATAATTCCGAATAGGTAGATATCTTCACGTCCTCGACTGAAAGGGTCGCCAGGCATGCGGCACTACTTCTTCTCCCTAGAGTCCGTCGTGTGTCCAGCAACAACCGCTCCGTCACGACAAGCAGGTTCCCCCAAACCCAAGATCTTGTCAGTTTCGTTAAGGCCAGTTAAATAGTTCCAATGTTTAGATTTGGAGAGCAGTGCAAAAAGAGGCAACAAAAAAAGTTAAGACAAGACAAAGAAGCAAGCATGAGAGCTAAGGGAGAGGAAAGGGGAGCGGCCGCCCTCGATGAGTGCCAGTGAGAAAAAGAAAGAACAAAAAAGAAAAAATCAGTGGTGTTAAACTGTCCAAAGTTGTTTATGGTAGCGCAAAAAAACAAAGTACATTTGTATTTTGTAAACGATTTGAGGCTTTTTTAATTTTTAAGTACAGATCGAATCGAATTGTGATTAATCAATTTTGAATCTTTACAATCGAAATAGGATTGGTTGGAGAAATTGGTCGTGATCCGTAGCCCTAATCATCAGTGTGTTTTCTCGCTCAGAAGACCCCAAACTGTCTTACAAGCCTCTTCATCCGCTATTCTTGCTATACATTGGATTTTTAAATTGATTAATTTTGTCTACTTTTTCTTCTTTTATACATGAACTTTTAATGAAAAATAGCAGTGGACCATGTGATTATTATTGTGAAAAAGTGGCTCAGCTCTAAGCTTCTAACATTATAGTGTAGATCATGATTTATGTCGACTTAGAGTCTGATATTCTTAAGGTTTGCGTGTTTTAAAACGTGCAAACTTGATAGCGCAAGCAAAGCTAATATACGACACATAAGGAGGGCAATCATTTAGCGTGTATTTGCGGAATATATGCTAATCATCAGAACGTCCACAATAATGGGAGGAGCATAATAATTTAGTTCTCAAAATATGACTTATCAAGACTAAAACTGTTCTGCGAAAGCTGTTTTGCATTTTTATTTAGCGCGTCGGAAATGTTAGTGAAAACTCGCAGTTGCACTGAAATGGCTGGGCGAAAGAAGGTGATCGCACTACAGCTCAATCTTACGTATGCTTGTTAACATATATAGACTGTCAAGTATAAAACAATTAGACACATCATCAATTCAGAAACATAATTTTCAAATTTCATAGCTGCTCGATGACTTAAGGGACTGATTAAAACAAATTCAACTGATGTGTTTGCAGGATGTTTAGCGCGTGGTATTTGGATCTTAGTAGATCAGGCCCTTAGTTGTGTAAATCTGTCCAGGAAGTCACGTTTACATTTGTTTGTCAGCTGTCTAATTTTGGCGGAGGGCTATAGCAAAATGCCAATGCTCCCTGGTTTAGACTTGAGGATTTTGTTCTCAGAAATGAGAGTTCCAGGTCATTCGCAAACTTTGCAACAGAAATATGACAATGCTTGTTTAAATACCACAAGGGAGGGACGTTACTGAACTAAAGTTATTTGTTCTGGTATTGTTTTTCTCACATAAAGACCTGCAAATATTGAACATTAGTAGGCTTTGAGATAGCGGGTGAAGGGGTGTCCTGGCCTTGAGAAGTAACCTATACCGTTACTTGTGTACACTGTAAAGTAATCTCGGCCGTCAGCTCTGGTTTCTTCCCTTTTGCAGGCCCTGTCGGCAAAACACGATCCGGCTGGATTTAGGAATGAAGTAAGGCTCAGGCTGAGCGAGAGCTTATCTGATACTTTCCAAAAAAAAGCCCCCCCCCCACTTCCCAAGACAGGCAGAGACACCAGAGTAACACTGTAGGCACATTGTCCTTTCTTTTCACTGGGTGAAGCTCGAGTTTCCTCAATATTTTCTCCCTGAAGGATTCTGTTACCCAAAGGGCACCGCAAGCATCGCCCGACTTTTCTGACGAACTAAAGGATGTCCAGGATGAGCTCTAAATGTGTCTTCAAATATCCCATTAGTTTCTGTTGTGAAAATTCAAATCAGCCTCTTGTGTGGCAAGCAAACAAAGAGCAGTGATTCTGGAAGCTAAAATGGAGTCATGCATGCCCCCTGTAAGATGAAAGTGGCAACTGCAGTCTTAAACCAAACAAAATAGGAAAATGAACTGCAAAGAAAAATTCATGACAAATACCGGTACATTTAATTTTAGGATCAAATGCCCGTATTCAAACATGTCAAAAGACAGAGATAATTGTGTATTACGGTTGTTCTCATCATGCTCTTTTTAGCTTCATTCAACCCTATTATAATTCACAGCTGATCGGCTGAAATGGAACCAAAATACAAGCTGGAACACCATCGTCTAATTCCCAAAAAACAGCTGCTTAAATTAGAGTACAATTTGTCTTTCACTAAATGAAGAAATATTTTACTGTCTTCCCTATTGCACGATATACAATGTAAATCATATAAGTTTGGCTTTTAATACTATTATATCGTAATAATGCATGCTGATGACACAAATCTGACTGCAACAAGCAAACAAAGGCATCCTTAACGCAACTCAGCATCATTGCAAGCGACTAAGCAGTTACTGTCTCCCCACAGTGCAGCTTCTAAATCATGGCGGCAAATAAAAGTACATTATGACTGGAGGATACAATGTAAACAAAAGGTTGGTGGATCGATACAAATAGTGACAGTAACAATAACAAGTATAGCATCCGTATATGGTTATAATATACAAATGTTTACTATCATCACATTTTTTGTTGTTGTAATTTTTGTTATTGTTTACAACCTCAGAAAATAAGAGCCAATAGTAGTTGTTGCTTTTGTTTAACTATTCTACTTTATTATTTAAAAAAGTAAGGTAATAAGGAAAAATATAAAGATTGATTTATATTGTTATGCCCCCATCCTGTGATTAAAATTGTAATCATTTAATCATCCTGAAGATTTTCAAGTATGAACATTGGTCTGGGCAACACTGCCCACTGTAACTACATAGTATTGGATCGACAGCCAAATTGGTAGTGTTGTCCAAAACTAATGTGAAATATCCAAACAACTGGGGAGCAAGCGTTGAATACATTTTAAAAGAAGTGTAGATAAAACCATTTTACAACAAAAAGTAACTGTGATATTAAAATATATCCATCCATCCATTTTCTACCGCTTATTCCCTTTTTGGGGTCGCGGGGGACGCTGGAGCCTATCTCAGCTACAATCGGGCGGAAGGCGGGGTACACCCTGGATAAGTCGCCACCTCATCGCAGATTAAAATATATTAAAAGTAAATTAAAAAGTAGATTAATAATAATTTTGAGAAAATACCAGATTCCGCATACGTCTACAGCTAAATTAGGAGCTTTTGTAACCCTGTTTTGAAATAGTAATATATTGGGATTTATTTTGTTATCGCAAGAGGCTGCAATATATATCACAAACTGTTCAAACTCCTCCCCTGCAGCAAGTGTTACAAATCACTGTACGCCAAAACAACCTAAGAGGCAATTACTCTGATGATCGCTAAAGAGTCACAGAGTGTCAGACCTGTTGCTGTGAATTAATTTTGGAACTAATCTGTCAATATGAGTGTACTAACTCCTGTTCACTTTGTCATCATTGTGTTCTATTCACCACTGCACCATGACTTGACTTCATTATTAAAACAGGGACAGTACATATTGATGAACACACAAGTGTAAATATGGAAGATTGGAGCCTGTGGCTAATTTCCATCTTTCTTCCCTGCTGCAATTACTGCCAAACACTAAGAACAGGACAGCACCAAACAGGACAACAAGACCATACACAACAATAAAACATTAATAATATGAAGTACAGTAGGACTACAAAAAATGAAACAATAAACCAAATTACTAATGACAGACCAGCATTTAAATGACCATCGAAAGATGGATTTAAATGTAAGCGTGCTTAAGTGCTAAAGTGTTAGGATACACAAGAAGAGAATAGCACATTGCCCGTTACAAAGTGCTAAATCACAAGTTTGTAAAGTGCTGGTATAAATTGCACATTGCCCTATTGCACTTATTTTGCACACATGGTGTGTGTGTGTGTGTGTGTGTGTGTGTGTGTGTGTGTGTGTGTGTGTGTGTGTGTGTGTGTGTGTGTGTGTGTGTGCAGGTGTTATTGCACAGGTTAGCATACATAGTTGTGATCATGTATGCACATAACAAAGTGTATGTAAGCAAACAGGGTCACAAGACTGGTTTATCACCACCAACAACACCCCCCCCCCCTCCCCAAAAACAACCTATACATTAAAAATACAGTTATCAATTACATGTGATCAATACACTGTACAATGTATTAACACATACACATTTAAAAAAGGATTAATTGGAGGAGTGGCGTTTGAATTTTCAACAAACAACTCGGTAGCGTTAACATTCAATTGTTAGATGCTAGCAGGTCCTCACATGCCCCCATGTGTTTAAATAAAACATCCATCCATCCATCCATCTTCTACCGCTTGTCCCTTTCGGCGTCGCAGGGGGTGCTGGAGCCTATCTCAGCTGCACACGGGCTGAAGGAGGGGTACACCCTGGACAAGTCGCCACCTCATCGCAGGGCCAACACAGATAGACAGACAACATTCACACTCACATTCATTCAAACATTTGTTATGTAAATCAAACATATAGTCGTTAGGTGCCAAAATATACTTCTTTCTGCTTGTTTGCTACTCTTAAATATGCAGGATGCTTTCACATAATGTTCTGCATCATTGATGTAGTGCTATTGTAAAATGCCAGCTCTGTTTGACAGCGCAAACATTTTGCCATGATGTCTGTCTTTTTTACTGTTAAATCATCGTAAAACTTTGGGACCTGTGATCTCTTTCCACCGTGCCATTGCTTTTCTTTGAACCATCTCTCTGTCTGCTGTTCCTGCCACATACACGAAAGCCACATCACCCGCAGTACGACCTGTGTCACCAATAAATGTACTGCTCTCATGTACGCTCTATTGGCGCGGTCTTGTGGAAACAATGTCAATGTATTTTACTCATTAAACAAATCATCAAAGCAACCAAGTACAATCCATCCATTTTCTAAAGCTTGTCCCTCTCGAAATTTAAGCTTTTTTCTAATCGAGAAATCATTCCACCTGTTTCCATTTCATTTGTATTTCCTTGGCCTGTGTCTTTTCACTCAGCTATGGACTATTTTTGGAATGTTCACTCAATCAATCAAGCAAAGTTTTTTTTACATAGCCCTTAATCACAAATTCCTAAAAGGGCTTCACAAACCATAACAACATTCTTGGGTCTGTTAAAATGCTAACATTTTAACCTGAATGTCTGCTTTATGTTTTTGTTTTGTTCCACAGGTCGTTGAACTGATCTCCAGTGCCATTGGTGATTTAGTTCAAGGAGTCTACTCTGAGAATTCTAACAACACTGAGGTACAAAAAACTGCTTTTATTAAGAGTTAATGGAAGGAACACTCTGCGATGAGGTGCCGACTTGTCCAAGGTGTACCCCGCCTTCCGCCCTATTGTAGCTGAGATAGGCTCCAGCGCCCCCGTAACCCCAAAGGGAATAAGCGGTAGAAAATGAATGGATGGATGGATGGAAGGAACATGTAAGCAGTGATACTAGGAAATGTTCATTTTGGCAAGGCGAACTAGAACATAGTCCTTTACCAATACTTTGTCTATGAGATGACGACTACAATCTAAGATAATACAGTAGAACTAAGAGAGTCATTTTTATGAAAAATTTAAATTGTTGTTTAGTAAACTTCCACTTTATCGCTTAGCCGCTTGCTTACTAGTGTGTAGTTCAGGGGTGGGCAAACTTTATTGGCTCAGGGGCCACATGAGCTTTTGAAATTTGACAGACGGGCTGGGCGAACACATGATGCATTTCAAAGCATATCATATCTGTTGGAACTCAGAGTAGACTTCCCAAACATGGGCTATACATCTCTTTTCAACAATATCATATCAAAACCACAAAGAAACACAAACATGGTATTACAGGGTTAACACTTACATTCACTTTCAGTGGGAGCAGTATTGTTGATAACCCTTTTTTTGCCAATGCGTCAAAGTCTAGTATCAATTTTGTTGTGGCAATACTCAAACATATCTTTGCTTAATTTTGTTCTAATATTTGGCGGGCCGTATTAAAAAGACCAACGGGCCGGATGTGGCCCCCGGGTCGTAGTTTGCCCATCCATGGTCTAGTTACACAGCAGTAAAAGGTGCACAATGTGACTTTCTGTTTGGCCACCTGGAAGGGGCTATTGTGATTTCAAAAATGCCCAAAATAAGTTATTACAGTAAGGTCTAATAATGTTGCATCCATGAATCTTTAGACCTTCAAGCCTGGAATTTCTCTTGAATTATGATCTGCACTATACTACAAACTGTATATATCCACCTGATTCATACAATTTATGTGGTTTTGGACTAAAGAGACTTGCACAACGTGGCAAGCACGCAGGAAGGAATTAATTATAATAACATAACCCCAAAACCCCCGTTATGCAAATGCTGAGATTTGACTTTTCAATAATGTTCGAGGCCTATTTTGCTGAGTAGTTACTTGAAAATAACATTTGTATTCATAAGTTGTGGGTGTTTCAGGTTTGACAGAGAAGGCGTTTTGACACGGTGATTCATGTTTAAAGGAGACAAAACACCAGCCCCGAATGATTTAAGAAGTGTTTCTGTTTTTGTATAACAATTGATATATTTGTGTTGTTTTTGCTGAGTGTATTTTTCAGTTACCATAACCTTTTACATTGTAGCAAAGCAACAAAAACATATCGAGTTTGGGCAATTCTCTTTATAATCGAGCAGGGCAAACCTGGAAGACTGCAAATATAAAGAATATAAGGCCATAGATAATGGCTCGAGATTCAAAATTATAATCATCGATATGAAAGGGAAGTGTTAAAGAGAAATTGCGCTTTTTTGGAATTTTGCCTATCGTTCACAATCATTATAGGAGACAAGAATACACGTCTTTTTTTTTTTTTTGGATCCTAAAGATGATAAAACACGCTTGCAAAAGTCACCATTGTAGCCTTCAAAGCCCTCCAAAACAACTTCAAAACCCTCCATAAATGTTTTATATACACGCTGCAAGTCTATATTAAATGTAGTAACAGACATGTTCATAACAATACATACCGTAATATTTTCAATATTTACCGTATTTTGGTCAAATGTTTCCATTACCAAAACTTCTTTCCATAGCAGTGCGCTTCTGACTTCTGGCAACAAATGTTTGTTCCTACTTTCGGAAACAAACATAAGTGTGTTCTATTCATGGCAGACTTGGTAACAGACATTGAAGACCACTATTTTTGGACAAATGAGGATTCACAACATTATTTTTTTTAACCGGAATGTACAGAGAATGAACTGCTGCTTATAGAAGCGAGCACGAACAGAGGGTGAAACGTAGACTATGAAATTTGGGTATTAGTAATTGTTTGATGTTTTTGTGTAGTGTGGAGTTTGCATGTTCTCCCCGTGACTGCGTGGGTCCCCTCCGGGTACTCCTGCTTCCTCCCACCTCTAAAGACATGCATCTGGGGATAGGTTGATTGGCAACACTAAATTGGCCCTAGTGTGTGAATGTGAGTGTGAATGTTGTCTATCTGTGTTGGCCCTGCGATGAGGTGGCGACTTGTCCAGGGTGTACACCGCCTTCCGCCCGATTGTAGCTGAGATAGGCTCCAGTGCCCCCCGCGACCCCGAAGGGAATAAGCGGTAGAAAATGGATGGATGGATGGATGGATGTATAAGATAAATACTAGGTAGTGTGTAATCAGCACCACTGGCATGAACAGTCTTTCAAAGCCGTGTTATCTTTGATCATTGTTGCACAGTGAAAACGTGTCGTCCATGTATTTTGTAGGACAATAGTATCATTGCTGGTGTCGACGCTGCAACGTGGGAGGAGCAGACATTCCTATCTCACGGGGCGCTGTTGGCTAAGAGCTGCCAAGCTGCCATGGAGCTGGCACAACACGACAGCATGTCCCAAAGATTGGCGTACATGTACGGCAAACACCTGTCTCTTGGCCATAAGGTTAGTTTTACGTTCTCACAGTTCTCTCCAATACATAATTAAATATTAAACTGTCACGACAAATCATGACACTTTGCGGAACATGTTGCGTATTCCTATGCACTTCTTCACCATGCGTAGAGCTTACGCAAAGTTTTTCAGACACAGGAATCAGTGACGCCTGATGGTGCTGACAGGAAATAAAGCTCATACTCGCATGAAAAACAAATATGTACTATAAAGTAAACAATACACAGTATTTCACAATATAAACATTCCTATAACTCTAAATTTATTGTATGTTTATTTGTTAGAGGCCTAAATGTAAATTACGTAACATATATTTCACAATTGAAGTATTCCCCTATTTTTGTATATATGGTATATTTATTTGTTAGATCCTAAATGTCGAAATATAAAGCTGTATTAATGCAGATATATTGTAGCTGAGATAGGCTCCAGCGCCCCCCGCGACCCCAAAGGGAATAAGCGGTAGAAAATGGATGGATGGATATTGTGCATGCACTTATAATATGGTGGGTCATTGAAGTATTGTTTATTTTGATATTTTTAATGAAATGGCATAACAATGTTTAAATGGGTCATGAAGTATTTTACTTAATGTGTGACCAAACTTGTTTTTTAAGACTAAAAACTTAAAATATAGATAGCTGCACATTATTTAGTTTCGATTTTAGGAAATTATTACATTAATCTTTTTTTAATACATTTAAATTTTGGGAGTTCATAACACGGTTGGAGTGGAAATGTTTGGACCTCACGGAGCCATGCTGCATACACACATCCACTATGTAATCTATATTATTATTATTACCACACCAATATTTTTACAAGATAAACAACTAGGCAAAAAACTATTTTTTTGTGCCAAGAATCATCTTATGTGCACAAGAGCTTGAACTATTGCTTATGGTACTTGTGTCATGCAACAGAATGTTTGTTTTGCAGTATTTGACAAAATAAATACATATTGATAATAAATAAATGATTCGGACTAAGACTTGGCAAGAAGGCTAAAATAGAAACATGTTTTCTTCATCCCACCAACAGTTCTCAGTCACGGCAGAGCAGGCACTATGATTGGTCAAATATTGCTTTTCAAATTGTTACCATATTCATGAGCTAATTAGCATGACCATGCATGGATGACTGTGGGAGGAGTCACTGCAGATGTGATTTATAATGAGAACAGCGCGTAGAAGTGTGCGCAGCATGCTTCTATAAATTATAGTGTGTGTGCGTGCGTGTGTGCGTGCATGCGTGCGTACATTCTTTACGTTGGAATCCATGCACAATTTTATAAATGAAGTCCCTGGAAAGTAACTTGCATGAATCAAAACGTCATCACTGGGCTTATCAAACTGCACCACTTTTCCTCTCCGCAGCTACACTCTGACCTGCAGCCATTTGTGAAGAGCAACGTGGGAGACCATGTGGCCTTCAGTTTTAGCTCCGCCCCGGTGGTTTTTCACCGTGACATTGTTGGCCAGGAGCGATGGCAGCAGCAACTGCACCAGGTAAGGTCGGTTGTCACACTTTACTTAGATCTTTAGTGCATCTTAACACAAAATGAGCAGGGAGCATGAACTGGAAGCACCTCTTGTATGAGTGAAATGTACTGTATATGTGACGACCGACTCCAAAGAGAAAGTGACAACCAACCCCATCTGAAATTTCCTGCTCGCATGAAGGTTAACAAATGTGTAACAGCGAGTTAGCTAGCTAATAACAATACAAACTATAGCTGTCCGTGCACACCTTTTAAAGTTAACAATTGTTTTGTTAATAAACCCATTGTGTAAGTCTAGAAGACATCGGTTGTCTGCCTGAGCCCTAAACTCAAAACAGTTGTAACTGAAATCACCGTCTCCCATTGAAATAAATTAAAATCAATTTTATTGATGTTTGGCCCCCCCAAACAGCACAATTATAACATGTAACAAGCCTTTTAAAAAGAAAAACTAACTTTTACATAGTAAATATTTTATAAAAACAATAGAATGAACTACATTCAAGGTTGATACAACACGGTCGTTGGGGTTCATGAAATCCTAATGGCGTTATTCCCGAGTGCCCGTTATTTACAACTATTTTTTTACCCTTCTTTTTTCAATATAATACAATAACATGATCCTAATGTATGTGGTGAAAAGAGCGGGAGTTTGCAGACTTACCAAGGCATAGTGATAAGGCTGGACAATTAATCAAATTTTGATTTCGATTATAGCTTCCCACGATCATGAAAATGTAACAATAGAAAAAAATTGTTTATTGTGCCGCGCAACGTGCATACAAATTCCGGAGCTTGTAACAGTGAAATGGATGAGTGAGTGAATGTCTACTAGAAGTTTGGGATCAGGTTACTATTTTTATTTGACACAGCGCTAATCAATAATAACTAAACTCAACAAAAAAGCTAAGTAATATATTTACGCGATGAAGTAACCGCTGACAGAGTCCCATAATTGGCCAGTCAAACGGAATCCGCTGATAAATGCAAAATAATATCAGAGGAAAATTTACATAACTGTGAGTGAAATGCTGTCATTGTGAGGAGAAGTAGCATTTGTTTGGAAAAAATAATGTGTCCTTGTAGCGTTCATTCATCCCCGAAACACATCCTAAACAAAACAATGTCTAGGCAGTCATTTGAAACAGCGACTAAACTACGAAGCTAAAGCTATCAAGAACAATCCATACACCCACAACTCATGTCATCTGCTTGTGTTGTTGTGAACGACATCATTGATGCAACATTAACGTAGAAACAGGAGAGCAGTCGCATCTTGGGCGTCCCGGCCGCGCTGTAATTTTTTTTTTTTTAAGTCATCATCTGGTCTGACTGCGCTAACAAAATAAAAGGCATTTAAAAAAGTACCAAACACAAGCATAATGTACTTAAAGCACTTAGGATACATTTACACGATTGTAGCTGAGATAGGCTCCAGCGCCCCCCGCAACCCCGAAGGGAATAAGCGGTAGAAAATGGATGGATGGATTATGCTTTGACCTAAAATATTGGTCAAAATTGTCCAAAGATGTATTGCACCAATACATGTGAGGATTTTTGCATTTTATTAACAAATGTGTTATACATTTTTATTTGACACAAAAAGCACACTCAATGGTGGTAAAATAAGTGTAAAAGGTAAAAAACTTAATTAAAAACAATTAAAATGGAAAAACTGAATTGTATTGGTTTTTTTATATTTCTATTATTTAAATTTACTGTTATTACTATTATTACTTCACTCGTTGAGGTTTATTCATTACTAATTTATATCTGTTTTTTTAACTATATTTAATGTTGAATTTTGGTAGGACAATACATACTAATGGTTCCCAATTAATGAATAATCGTGTAAACAATCGGAATTACAATGTCAATCAAAATAATCGTGAATATTGTTTTTGCCATAATCGTCCAGACCTACATAGTGGTTTAAGTTTGTGAATTCCTGTCTTGTTGACAGTGAACAGTAGCCTGACTGTGTCTTTACTTTTTTTTTTAATCCTTCTCTGCGTTGTACTTCTTTCTTGCTTAATTGTTGAGACTGCATACATTTTTCAGTCAAATTTTTGCTTGCTTGCCGAGAGACAGCTCTGATCTCAATACACTCATAAGTTGAGGTACCACTGCACTGATAAATATTTGCAATTTGATGAGGAAAAACACAAAAAGTCCTCTCACATCAAGTTCAGCCGTCTTACTCCAGAGATGACTATGAAGGTGAGCTCTGATCTTAATTACATAAATGTTCATACAATTTGAGAGATAGCGCCCCCTAATGGTGACTTATGAGTGTAACTCATGTTTATGGCTCGTCACACTATAAAATGTAGTAAGATAAGAGTTTCAGAATGCAGGAAGTGTCATTAGTTGGTCTGCTGTAACTACTGCTTACTAACTTTTTTTTTTTTTTTTGTCAGGCAAAAACAAGAAACCAGCTTGATTATTCAAAGGTAAGCATTTTCTAAAAAAAAAAAAAAGTTAGTACATGTAATTTTACTGTGATGGAAATGAAGGAATTAACTTTCAATGTCAATGCAATAAAAGACAAGAAGGGGATTGGTGGGTTGCAAAAAAGAGGTGGGATGCTCCAGAGAGGTCCGATGGTGTTTGGGAGGGTTATCTAGTCCTGTCTGAAATCAGAGCAGGCTAGATTAGTTACCAAGGCCTATTTGTGGAGGAGACACTGAGGCTCGAAGACGCATTGTGGGACAATCTCCTTCAGCTGGTAAAGGGCACAAGGGGAGAAGTTTTCATGGAAGGAGTAATGCTGTAATACATTTCAACAAATAAACACAGCAAAAATGGAGCAAAAATGTACAATGTAAGAAGAAAAGTTTCAAATGTTGATACAGTATTTATAACTATTATTAACACAAAGCTTTGTATTTGAATTTGTTTTTAAATAATTAAATACTGGATATTTTCAGTTTATATATATATATATATATATATATATATATATATATATATATATATATATATATATATATATATATATATATATATATATATATAGTGCCCTACAAAAGTATTGGAACAGTGAGGCCAATTCCTTTATTTTTGTTGTAGACTGAAAACATTTGGGTTTGACATCAAAAAAAGAATATGGGACAAGAGGTGAACATTTCAGCTTTTATTTCCAGGTATTTACATCTGGATCTGATACACATTTTAGAAGATAGCATTATTTGTAATGGAACACAACATTTTTAGGTGAGCAAAAGTATTGGAACATAAAAACTTAAAATAGAGTAAAGTGAATAAGACTTAATATTTAGTTGCAAATCCTTTGCTTTCAATAACTGCATCAAGCCTGTGACCCATTGACATCACCAAACGTTTGCATTCTTCTTTTGTGAAGCTTTTTCAGGCTTTCACCGCAGCCTCTTTCAGTTGTTGTTTGATTTGGGGGGTTACTCCCTTCAGTCTCCTCTTCAGCAGTTAAAATGCATGCTCTATTAGGTTTAAGTCTGGAGACTGATTTGGCCAGTCTAAAACCTTCCACTTCTTGCCCCTAATGAACTCCTTTGTTGTTTTGGCAGTGTGTTTTGGGTCGTTATCTTGCTGCATGATGAAGGATCTCCCAATCAGTTTGGTTGCATCTTTCTTTAAATTAGCAGACAAAATGTTTCTGTGGACTTCCGAGTTCATTTTGCTGCTGCCATCATGTGTTACATCATCAATGAAGATGACGTCCCAGAAGAAGCCATGCAAGCCCAAGTTAAGTTAAAGTACCAATGATTGTCACACACACACTGTGTTGCAAAATTATTCTCTGCATTCGACTCATCACCCTTGATCACCCCCTGGGAGATGAGGGGAGCAGTGGGCAGCAGCGGTGGCCGTGCCCGGGAATCATTTTTGGTGATTTGACCCCCAATTCCAAACCTTAAGGCTGAGTGCCAAGCAGGGACGTAATGTGTTCCATTTTTATAGTCTTTGATATGACTCGGCCGGGGTTTTGAACTCACAACCTACCGATCTCAGGACGGACACTCTAACCACTAGTAATGACATTACCTCCGCCGTGTTTCACAGATGAGCTTGTATGTTTGGGATCATGAGCAGATCCTTTCTCCAAACTTTCGCCTTTCCTTAACTTTGGTAGAAGTTAATCTTTGTCTCATCAGTCCATAAAACTTTTTCCCAGAATTTTTGAGGCTCATCTCTGTACCTTTTGGCAAATTCCAGCCTGGCCTGCCTATTCTTCTTACTAATTAGTGGTTTGCATCTTCTGGTGGAGCCTCTGTACTTCTGTTCAGGAAGTCTTCTGCGAACAATAGATTGTGATACCTTCACTCCTGCCCTCTGGAGGTTGTTACTGATGTTGCTTACAGTTGTTCTTTATAGCTCTCACAATGTTTCTATCATCAACTGCTGATGTTTTCCGTGGTCTACCTGTTCGACGTCTGTCGCTTAGTACACCAGTGGTTTCTTTCTTCTTCAGGACATTCCAAATGGTTGTACTGGCTATGGTCAATGTTTGTGCAATGGCTCTGATTGATTGTCCATCTTCTCTCAGATTCACAATTGCTTCTTTTTCACCCATAGACAGTTCTCTGGTTTTCATGTTGGTTCCACCTCTAAATGCAGTCTGCACAGGCAAAACCTATCCTACCCAATCTGAAACTGAGCTCAGACATTCAGTGATATTTATTGTTTAAATAATCAATGTAATTGGGAGATACCTGGGCAACAAAACACACCTGTCAGTCACATGTTACAATACTTTTGCTCTCATGAAAAACAGGTAGGTTCAAACAAAAGGTGCTATCTTTTAAGTTGTGTATCAGATCCAGATGTAAATACATGGAAATAAAAGCTGAAATGTTGATCTCTTGTCCCATATTCATCTTTTGATGTCAAACCCAAATGTTTTCAGTCTACAACAGAAATAAACAAATTGGACTCACTGTTCCAATACTTTTGGAGGGCACTGTTTATCAACGTGACCACTCACATTCTTTAATTTTTCAGTATGTGGCCCTCAGTGGAACAAGTTTGGAAGCCCCTGATTCATGCACTTAGGAAATTAGACCTTAACCCGTCACTTAATTGGCTGAGTCACCAGTTGTGGAAGTAAATTAGGCCCTAATTAATAGAGGTGTCCCGATCCGATATTGATATCGGATAGAAGCAGTCCTGCAGCGTGTTTACTTGTGCAAAACTGGACAGATAGTTGACATCTGCAATGTCCGTATTGCAAAACTGTACAGATATTTAACATGTAAATATCCTCCAATAAAGTCCACAAGGTTTGTCTTTTCTTGTATTTTAGTGAAGTCATTTACAAGAAGGTAAACATAATAGGCTATATCGTAGGATACTTACAACAAGCAGCTACTGTACACGGCAGTTAACAGCACTAAGCTAGACATATTAATAACTTTCCTTAATTAAATAATATTGCAGTTTATAACATGACATTTGTCAATATAAACAAGTGACAAACGTGTCGGCATTATTCAAATGACAGTGTCATCAGCTTACCTTAATTAATTTTTGTGACCACTACGTGTCGCCCAAAAGCAAATTTATACTTCAATTTAGTTAAAGACAGCACAAGACCATTCCAGTTTATAAATAGGTTAATGTTTTTCACACCTACCATTGTTCTCTATTTGAGTTATTTCACTTGATCAAGCCTTTTCTAAGATTCCACACTACAAAATAATAAAAGTATGCGCTATGATTAATGCTCATAGCGTATCGGATTATTCGGCATTGGCCACACTCAAGGCTACAATATTGCTATCAGAAGTGAAAAAGTTGTATCTGAACACCCATACTGATAACACAAGAACGATTTAGCAAACAAAAATCAGGGGTTTTTTGGTGTTTTTTTTAAGTGCCACGCATATTCCCCTTCCCACACAGCTGCAACAGTGCCTGAAGACACCTTTTATGTATAATTTTGTGTATCTTCAGTTAATTTGAATAGTCATATTGCACTTAAGAATATGTAATTAATATGATCATTGCTATGTTGATTTATTGCATTGAGTTGTGTGAAGTGACAGAATAGATCCACAGGTGTCACTCATTTGGATAACTGGACAGTAAACCAAAAAATAAATATAGGTTTCTAGAAGTAGTGACCTATTGAACACATTAATTGAGTGTGAATGTTGTGCATTGAAGAAAAGGAAACCAAGATGTTAATGGCTGAATCCCCACAGACATGGTTTTGTGCATACTTTGCCCGCTTTAATTTAAAGCGTCTTATCGATAGTCTGACACTGCGTATTTTTGAGTCAGAAATTAAAGTTTTGGGACTAACACTAAACGTCCACTTTGCTGCAGAAGCTCGTTATTTTGATCAGCTGTCCATTCATCACCTACAGCAGTGGTCCCCAACCCCTGGGCCGGGGCCCGGTACCGGTCCGTGGATCGATTGGTACCGGGCAGCACAAGAAATTAAAAAAATTAAAATAAAATGATTTTTTTTTATTTTTTTTTATTAAATCAACATAAAAACACAAGATACACTTTTACAATTAGTACACCAACCCAAAAAACCTCCCTCCCCCATTTACACTCATTCGCACAAAAGGGTTGTTTCTTTCTGCTATTAATATTTCTGGTTCCTACATCATATATCAATATAGATCAATACAGTCTGCAGGGATACAGTCCGTAAGCACACATGATTGAATTTTTTATGACAAAAAAATAAATAAAATAAAAAAACATACCCCCCCGCTTACCGGTAGTCCAGACTGATTTAATGTATTTTATACATTCCTCATACTTTTTGTGAGTCTTTGGCCTTTCCTTTTTTGTGTCTCTACATGTTCATGTTGTCTTATTGAAATGGCATACACAAAAAAAGAACTGTACTGGATCTTGTACAAGCTAGGATCAATATATTGTAAAAAGCCTGTTTCGCATCATAAAACTAAGTCATTTTAATCGATTTAATGTCATGATTATTATTTTGTATAGTGGTTCACTGTGTAAGTTTTGTTCTCGCGCTGTGCCTGCTTGTGTCAAAGCAAAACCAGTGACACAAACGTGACAAGTTAAAGTGTGTTTTGATCTCTTAACAGCTCTTGGCGACGGTGAAATCGGAGAAAGGCGTGAGCTCGGCAGTCAATTTATGCTGTTACCATGGCAACAAGGCTCTGGAGGCCATTCAGGCTTTCCCCTCCTCCGAGGCTCGATCGGCTTTGGAAAACATCGCCTCAGCCGTCACCAAATTCTGACCTGGATTCACTGAAATGTACAAACACACACACACACACACACTTTGTGACTGGTGCTATTCCTCGTGCAGAGGCTAGAAAATGGGAGCCACAGAAGAGATGACATGACTTAAAAAATGTTTTCATTAAAAACTAATTCATGTAAAAAAATATAAAACGTTTTTTTTAAAATAATTAACCAAACCAAGTGCTCTCTTATGGACTAAAATCATCTCTTCAATTTTATGAATGGCTACAACAGCATCATTCTTTTATTCCAAAAATAAAAACACCTTATTTTAGTTCAGTGTCATGCTCTGAGTTACCTCCTGTCCTTTATTCTGTTTATTATTACCTTGCTTATTGATAGCAATGGGAAAATGACGCCTCAGTGAGTGTGTAGCACACTCACTTGCTGTATGGACACTGCACGGACAGTGTTGCTGTTTCACAATGGCATCAACTGCTGGATTAAACAAAGTCACTACATTAGACCTGCAAATTGAATTACCTTTTGTATTCAACAAATATTTGTTATATTCCGCCAACCGAGACACTGAAAAGATGTGATATTCTTTGGGCTACGGCCGATTTGGACGAGTTCGCTCACTGCAGGTGCTGCAAGTTCAAAATGTACTTTGTGTTTCATGCCGGAAGTATGTTAGTCCATAGCGTTTCTGCTCGAAAGGATTCTGCATTCATCACTCCAAGCAACGTTTGTAAATTTTACAATATAACTAAAACAATTCATACTTACTAAAGCATCTCGTGTGATGTCTGTAGGAGTGTTTTCATGCATATTTGTACGTGCTATTGAAATGTAATCAAGCTAGCGTTGTTAGCATTAGCAAATATGCTAACACATTTACAAGTGTCTGTGTTAGTATTAATAACTCACAATGGCATTCGTTTTGTATTGTTTCAGTTTCATAAATTCACCAAAACGTCATTGTGGAGTTTTTTAGTCTGTTTAGCTGACTGGAGAGCTAGATTCTGCAGCTAGTGGGTCCATGTGAATGACTTCTGTCTTGTTTGATTTGACTTCTGTCTTGTTTGATCAGCCGTTTTAGTGCAATGTGACCACCATTTGGAAACAATTAAAGTATGCAATCTTTCAAACCAATATATATCTGCGGCTAATATATGTAAAAAAAAATGTTTTTCTTCTCAAATTCGGTGGGTCCTTCTTAAATTGTCTCTATAGTCTGGAAAATTTGGTAGGAGCATTTTTTCCCCCAAACAAATGGCTTTGCAGAAAGGCATATTGAACACACAACTCTGGTCAATGAGCCAAATAGTAAACAGGAAAATAAGTACATTTACCTGGTGATATAAGATCAAAATGATCTCACAATTTGGAATTTTCCCCTTTTATTAGTTCCATTTAGATTGATGGTGGCGACAATGGCCGATGTCAAACACAGCACGCCACTCCTCCGACTTCATATAGTACGTACTATTGCTCGTGAGACGGCGCTTTGTGATAAACACAGTTTGGTGCTTTACATTTAAACGACACAGCAGCTGTATGGGTCACATGTTTTTTTTCTTAAAGTGACACACATTGTCACTACTGAATTTTTCGGATAAGTCGCAGTTTTTTTTCATAGTTTGGCCGGGGGTGCGACTTATACTCAGGAGCGACTTATGTATGAAATTATTAACACATTACCGTAAAATATCAAATAATATTATTTAGCTCATTCACGTAAGAGACTAGACGTATAAGATTTCATGGGATTTAGCGATTAGGAGTGACAGATTGTTTGGTAAACGTATAGCATGTTCTATATGTTATAGTTATTTGAATGACTCTTATCATAATATGTTTCGTTAACATACCAGGCACGTTCTCAGTAGGTTATTTATGCGTCATATAACGTACACTTATTCAGCCTGTTGTTCACTGTTCTTTATTTATTTTAAATTGCCTTTCAAATGTCTATTCTTGGTGTTGGGTTTTATCAAATAAATGTCCCCAAAAAATGCGTCTTATACTCCAGTGCGTCTTATATATGATTTTTTCCTTCTGTATTATGCATTTTCTGCCGGTGCGCCTTATACTCCGAAAAATACGGTACTTATGTTTTTTATAAGTTGTCAATGTTTCAGTATTGTTTGACCCTTCCCTTCTTATTTGGGTCGGACCAACAAAGTGGAACATTACATCGCCTGTCACCCAAAATCCACAAAAGAACAGTGTTTTTGTTTTGTTTGAGGGGTTTGAAAAACATTGCGACCACTCACATGTCAATAGTCATATCCACATGGAAACTGATCACTGGGTTAAAACAATGTAATACATATGCCACACTTACATGTGGCGCTGTAAACAGAGAGAACCACCAAACACCGGGGAAAAAAAGAGTACTTGCACATTATGGCGGCGTATTGATTTCACAGAGCGC
This sequence comes from Nerophis lumbriciformis, assembly GCF_033978685.3. Taxonomy (NCBI): domain Eukaryota; kingdom Metazoa; phylum Chordata; class Actinopteri; order Syngnathiformes; family Syngnathidae; genus Nerophis; species Nerophis lumbriciformis. The sequence continues at coordinate 19,636,522 of NC_084555.2, read as the reverse complement.
ATCACAACGTTTGCTGTTTCCTACAACAATAACAACACCACCACTAATCATTGCAGACTTCATGAGAGCCAACAACGAATACTTTGGGACAAATTATGACCAGAACCATATATTTTTTAGCCTGAATATACGGAGAAGTTGGGTGTTGGGTAGATCTTGTTAAAGCAAAACACCAAGCATCATGTAGCAGTATTGCTAAGTGTTAAACAAGAAATACAAACTGCAGACATAATAAAACGTGTTACGAAAAGTAGTTCCTCTGCGTTAGCTCTTAATATAACAATGTCTCTAATACTTGGTTAATATGCAGGTCACAACATGCAAATGAAGTATTGTTGCCGGTTTTGGGATGTTTTTAGAGGGCTTTAGAGGCGGAATAGATGACTCCCATTAGCTATATTGTTAGCCGTCTTGTATGAGCCATATTTTAAAGTTTAGACTGCACAAAAAAGTGTGTTATTGTCTCACATATGGATTGTGAATGACAGGCAAAATTGAAAAAAAAAGTATCATTCCCCTTTGACCTCATAAATGATAACAGGGTGGTTATAACTAACAATGAGACAAGGTTTTGTCTACAGCAGGGTTTTAAACTCGTTTTTTATTGAGGGCCACATCACATCTGTAGCTGCCCTCAGAGGGCCACGTGAATTGATGTGGTGGACTACAAAAAATTATGAGACAAACCACAATTGGAGGTTAAATCACCAAAAATGATTCCCGAGCGCGGCCACCGCTGCTGCCCACTGCTCCCCTCACCTCCCAGGGGGTGATCAAGGGTGATGGTTCAAATGCAGAGAATAATTTTGCCACACCTCGTGTGTGTGTGACAATCATTGGTACTTATTAAATGACATGGTGGGCCACATTAAATGATGTGACGGACTACTTTAAATTATTTGGCGGACCACTTTAAATGACGTGGTGGGTCACATTAAATGACGTGACGGACTACTTTAAATGATTTGGCGAACCACTTTAAATGACGTGGCTGGCCACTTTAAATGATGTGGCAGACCACTTTAAATGATGTGACGGACCACTTTAAATAAAGTGATGGACCACATTAAATGACGTGACAGACTACTTTAAATGATTTGGCGAACCAATTTAAATGACGTGGCGGGCCACTTTAAATGATGTGGCGGACCACATTAAAAGAAATGGCGGATCACATTAAATGATGTGACAGACCACATTAAATGACATGACAGACTACTTTAAATTATGTGGCAGACCACTTTAAATGATGTGACGGACCACTTTAAATGATGTGACGGACCACATTAAATGATGTGACGGACCACATTAAATGCCGTGACGGACCACATTAAATGATGTGAAGGACCACATTAAATGACGTGACAGACTACTTTAAATGATGTGGCAGACCACTTTAAATGATGCGACGGACCACTTTAAATAATGTGACGGACCACCTTAAATGATGTGACGGACCACATTAAATGATGTGACGGACCACATTAAATGATGTGACGGACCACATTCAATGCCGTGACAG